>NC_054472.1:192441135-192467270 GCF_017639515.1 Carcharodon carcharias
CACTCACACACACAAACCCCCCCGGCACTCTCTCTCACACACACACACACACACACACACACACACACACACACACACACACACACACACACACACACACACACACACACACACACACACACACACCCCAACACTCACACACAGCTCGACACTCACACACACACACACACCCCGACACTCACACACACACACTCCCGACACTCACACACATACCCCGACACTCACACACGCACACACACACACACATACCCCGACACTCTCACACACACCCCGATACTCACACACACACACCCTGACACTCACACACATACACCCCGACACTCACACACACACACACCTCGACACTCACACCCCGACACTCACACGCACACACCCCGACACTCACGCACACACCCCGTCACTCACTCACAACCCCCGGCACTCACACACACAAACCCCCCCGGCACTCACACACACACACACACACACACACACACCCCAACACTCACACACACCTCGACACTCACACACACACACCCCCCAACACTCACACACACACACACCCCGATACTCACACACACACCCCGACACTCACACACACACACACACCCCGACACTCACACACACACCCCGATACTCACACACACACACACCCCGACACTCACACACATACCCCGACACTCACACACACACACACACACACACACACACACACCCTGACACTCACACACACAACCCGATACTCACACAAAACACCCTGACACACACACACACACACCCCGACACTCACATACACACACACCCCGACAATCACACACACACACCCCGACACTCACACACACACACACACACACACACACCCCGACACTCACACACACACACACCCCGACACTCACACACATACCCCGACACTCACACACACACAACCCGACACTCTCACACACACACACACCCCGACACTCACACACACACACACCCCGACACTCACACACATACCCCGACACTCACACACACACAACCCGACACTCTCACACACACACACACCCCGACACTCACACACACACACATACACCTCGACACTCACACCCCGACACTCACACGCACACACCCCGACACTCACGCACACACCCCAACAGTCACTCACAACCCCCGGCACTCACACACACACACACACACAAACCCCCCCGGCACGCACACACACACACACACACACACCCCCCAACACTCACACACACACACACCCCGATACTCACACACACACACACCCCGACACTCACACACACACACACCCCGACACTCACACACACACCCCGATACTCACACACACACACCCTGACACTCACACACACACACACCCTGACACACACACACACACACCCCGACACTCACATACACACACACCCGACACTCACACACACACACACACCCCGACACTCTCACACACACACACACCCCACCCCCCCCGACACACACACACACATACCCCGACACTCACGCACATACCCCGATACTCACACACACAAACCCGACACTCTCACACACACACACCCCCCGACACTCACACACACACACACCTCGACACTCACACACCGACACTCACACGCTCACACCCCGACACTCACACACACCCCGACACTCACACACGCACACACACCCCGACACTCACACACACGCACACACCTCGACACTCACACCCCGACAGTCACACGCACACACCCCGACACTCACTCACAACCCCCGGCACTCACACACACACACACACACAAACCCCCCCGACACGCACACACACACACACACACACACCCCAACACTCACACACACACACACCCTGATACTCACACACACACACACCCCGACACTCACACACACACACACACACACACACACCCCGACACTCACATACACACACACACCCCGACACTCACACACACACCCCGATACTCACACACACACACACCCTGACGCTCACACACACACACACACAGCCTGACACTCACACACACACACACACCCTGACACTCACACACACACACACACCCCGACACTCACATACACACACACCCCGACACTCACACACACACACACCCCAACACACACACACCCCGACACTCACTCACACACATAGCCCGACACTCTCACGCTCACACACACGCACACCCCGACACTCACACACACACACACCGACACACACACACTCACACACACACCCCGACACTCACACACATACCCCGACACTCACACACATACCCCGACACTCACACACACACAACCCGACACTCTCACACGCACACACACACCCCGACACTCACACACACACACCCCGACACTCACACACACACACACACCCCGACACTCACACACACACCCCGACACTCACACACACACACCCTGACACTCACACACACACACACCCTGACACTCACACACACACACACCCCGACACTCACATACACACACACCCCGACACTCACACACACACACACACCCCGACACTCTCACACACACACACCCCCGCCCCCCGACACTCACACACACACATACCCCGACACTCACACACATACCCCGATACTCACACACACAAACCCGACACTCTCACACACACACACACCCCGACACTCACACACACACACACCTCGACACTCACACACCGACACTCACACGCTCACACCCTGACACTCACACACACCCCGACACTCACACACACACACACACCCCGACACTCACACACACACACACCTCGACACTCACACCCCGACAGTCACACGCACACACCCCGACACTCACTCACAACCCCCGGCACTCACACACACACACACACACAAACACCCCCGGCACGCACACACACACACACACGCACACACAACCCCCAACACTCACACACACACACACCCTGATACTCACACGCACACACACCCCGACACTCACACACACACACACACACACACCCCGACACTCACATACACACACACACCCCGACACTCACACACACACCCCGATACTCACACACACACACCCTGACACTCACACACACACACACCCTGACACTCACACACACACACACCCTGACACTCACACACACACACACACACCCTGACACTCACACACACACACACACCCTGACACTCACACACACACACACACCCTGACACTCACATACACACACACCCCGACACTCACACACACACACACCCCAACACACACACACCCCGACACTCACTCACACACATAGCCCGACACTCTCACGCTCACACACACACACACCCCGACACTCACACACATACCCCGACACTCACACACATACCCCGACACTCACACACACTCAACCCGACACTCTCACACACACACACACACCCCGACACTCACACACACACACACACACCCCGACACTCACTCGCACACACACCCCGACACTCACACACACACCCCGATACTCACACACACACACCCTGACACACACACACACACACCCCGACACTCACATACACACACACCTCGACACTCACACACACACACACCCCGACACTCACACACACACACACCCCGACACTCACACACACACAACCCGACACTCTCACGCACACGCACACCCCGACACTCACACACACACACACCTCGACACTCACACCCCGACACTCACACGCACACACCCCGACACTCACGCACACACCCCGACACTCACTCACAACCCCCGGCACTCACACACACACACGCACAAACCCACCCGGCACTCACAAACACACACACTCACACACACACACCCCGACACTCACACACACACCCGATACTCACCACACACACAACCACACACACACCACACACCCCACACCACCCACACACACACACACACACACCCCGACACTCACACACACACACCCCCGACTCACACACACACACCCCGACACTCACACACACACACCCCGACACTCAGACACACATACACACCCCGACACTCACACACACATACACACCCCGACACACACATACACACACCCCGAAACTCACACACACAACCCCACACACACACACACACCCCGACACTCACACACACACACACCCACACTCACAACACACACACACACACCCCGACACTCTCACACACACACACACCCACACCACACCCCGACACTCACACCACACACCACCGACACTCACACACACACCCCAACACTCACACACAACCCCCGACACTCACACACACACACACCCCCGACACACACACACACACACCCCGACACTCACACACACACACACCCCGACACTCACACACACACACACACCCCACACTCACACACACACACACCCCCCCCCCCCGACACTCACACACACACACACACACCCCGACACTCACATACACACACACCCCGACACTCACACACACACACACCCCAACACACACACACCCCGACACTCACTCACACACATAGCCCGACACTCTCACGCTCACACACACGCACACCCCGACACTCACACACACACACACCGACACACACACACTCACACACACACCCCGACACTCACACACATACCCCGACACTCACACACATACCCCGACACTCACACACACACAACCCGACACTCTCACACGCACACACACACCCCGACACTCACACACACACACCCCGACACTCACACACACACACACACCCCGACACTCACACACACACCCCGACACTCACACACACACACCCTGACACTCACACACACACACACCCTGACACTCACACACACACACACCCCGACACTCACATACACACACACCCCGACACTCACACACACACACACACCCCGACACTCTCACACACACACCCCCCCCCACCGACACTCACACACACACATACCCCGACACTCACACACATACCCCGATACTCACACACACAAACCCGACACTCTCACACACACACACACCCCGACACTCACACACACACACACCTCGACACTCACACACCGACACTCACACGCTCACACCCTGACACTCACACACACCCCGACACTCACACACACACACACACCCCGACACTCACACACACACACACCTCGACACTCACACCCCGACAGTCACACGCACACACCCCGACACTCACTCACAACCCCCGGCACTCACACACACACACACACACAAACACCCCCGGCACGCACACACACACACACACGCACACACAACCCCCAACACTCACACACACACACACACCCTGATACTCACACGCACACACACCCCGACACTCACACACACACACACACACACCCCGACACTCACATACACACACACACCCCGACACTCACACACACACCCCGATACTCACACACACACACCCTGACACTCACACACACACACACACCCTGACACTCACACACACACACACACCCTGACACTCACACACACACACACACACCCTGACACTCACACACACACACACACCCTGACACTCACACACACACACACACCCTGACACTCACATACACACACACCCCGACACTCACACACACACACACCCCAACACACACACACCCCGACACTCACTCACACACATAGCCCGACACTCTCACGCTCACACACACACACACCCCGACACTCACACACACACACACACCCTGACACACACACACTCACACACACACCCCGACACTCACACACATACCCCGACACTCACACACAAACCCCGACACTCACACACACTCAACCCGACACTCTCACACACACACACACACCCCGACACTCACGCACACACACACACACACCCCGACACTCACTCGCACACACACACCGACACTCACACACACACCCCGATACTCACACACACACACCCAGACACTCACACACACACACCCCGACACACACATACACACACACCTCGACACTCACACACACACACACCCCGACACTCACACACACACACACCCCGACACTCACACACACACAACCCGACACTCTCACGCACACGCACACCCCGACACTCACACACACACACACCTCGACACTCACACCCCGACACTCACACTCACACACCCCGACACTCACGCACACACCCCGACACTCACTCACAACCCCCGGCACTCACACACACACACGCACAAACCCACCCGGCACTCACAAACACACACACTCACACACACACACCCCGACACTCACACACACACCCCGATACTCACACACACACACACCCCGACACTCACACACACACACCCTGACACTCACACACACACACACACACACACACACCCCGACACTCACACACACACCCCGATACTCACACAAAACACCCTGACACTCACACACACACACACCCCGACACTCACATACACACACACCCTGACACTCACACACACACACACCCTGACACTCACACACACACACACACACCCTGACACTCACACACACACACACACCCTGACACTCACACACACACACACACCCTGACACTCACATACACACACACCCCGACACTCACACACACACACACCCCAACACACACACACCCCGACACTCACTCACACACATAGCCCGACACTCTCACGCTCACACACACACACACCCCGACACTCACACACACACACACCCTGACACACACACACTCACACACACACCCCGACACTCACACACATACCCCGACACTCACACACATACCCCGACACTCACACACACTCAACCCGACACTCTCACACACACACACACACCCCGACACTCACACACACACACACACACCCCGACACTCACTCGCACACACACCCCGACACTCACACACACACCCCGATACTCACACACACACACCCTGACACTCACACACACACACCCCGACACTCACATACACACACACCTCGACACTCACACACACACACACCCCGACACTCACACACACACACACCCCGACACTCACACACACACAACCCGACACTCTCACGCACACGCACACCCCGACACTCACACACACACACACCTCGACACTCACACCACGACACTCACACGCACACACCCCGACACTCACGCACACACCCCGACACTCACTCACAACCCCCGGCACTCACACACACACACGCACAAACCCACCCGGCACTCACAAACACACACACTCACACACACACACCCCGACACTCACACACACACCCCGATACTCACACACACACACACCCCGACACTCACACACATACCCCGACACTCACACACACACACACACACACACACCCCGACACTCACACACACACCCCGACACTCACACACACACCCCGATACTCACACAAAACACCCTGACACTCACACACACACACACCCCGACACTCACATACACACACACCCCGACAATCACACACACACACCCCGACACTCACACACACACACCCCGACACTCACACACATACCCCGACACTCACACACACACAACCCGACACTCTCACACACACACACACACCCCGACACTCACACACACACATACACCTCGACACTCACACCCCGACACTCACACGCACCACACCCCGACACTCACGCACACACCCCAACACTCACTCACAACCCCCGGCACTCACACACACACACACACCCTGACACTCACACACACACACACCCCGACACTCACATACACACACACCCCGACACTCACACACACACACACACACCCCGACACTCTCACACACACACACCCCCCCCCCCGACACTCACACACACACACACACACACCCCGACACTCACATACACACACACCCCGACACTCACACACACACACACCCCAACACACACACACCCCGACACTCACTCACACACATAGCCCGACACTCTCACGCTCACACACACACACACCCCAACACTCACACACATACCCCGACACTCACACACACACAAGCCGACACTCTCACACACACACACACACACCCCGACACTCACACGCACACACACACCCCGACATTCACACACACACACACACCCCGACACTCACACACACACACACCCGACACTCACACACACACCCCGATACTCACACACACACACCCTGACACTCACACACACACACACCCCGACACTCACATACACACACACCCCGACACTCACACACACACACACCCCGACACTCACACACACACACACCCCGACACTCACATACACACACACCCCGACACTCACACACACACACACACACCCCGACACTCTCACACACACACACCCCCCCCCCCCGACACTCACACACACACACACACACACCCCGACACTCACATACACACACACCCCGACACTCACACACACACACACCCCAACACACACACACCCCGACACTCACTCACACACATAGCCCGACACTCTCACGCTCACACACACGCACACCCCGACACTCACACACACACACACCGACACACACACACTCACACACACACCCCGACACTCACACACATACCCCGACACTCACACACATACCCCGACACTCACACACACACAACCGACACTCTCACACGCACACACACACCCCGACACTCACACACACACACCCCGACACTCACACACACACACACACCCCGACACTCACACACACACCCCGACACTCACACACACACACCCTGACACTCACACACACACACACCCTGACACTCACACACACACACACACCCTGACACTCACACGCACACACACACCCCGACATTCACACACACACACACACCCCGACACTCACACACACACACACCCCGACACTCACACACACACCCCGATACTCACTCACACACACACCCTGACACTCACACACACACACACCCCGACACTCACATACACACACACCCCGACACTCACACACACACACACCCCGACACTCACACACACACACACCCCGACACTCACATACACACACACCCCGACACTCACACACACACACACACACCCCGACACTCTCACACACACACACCCCCCCCCCCCGACACTCACACACACACACACACACACCCCGACACTCACATACACACACACCCCGACACTCACACACACACACACCCCAACACACACACACCCCGACACTCACTCACACACATAGCCCGACACTCTCACGCTCACACACACGCACACCCCGACACTCACACACACACACACCGACACACACACACTCACACACACACCCCGACACTCACACACATACCCCGACACTCACACACATACCCCGACACTCACACACACACAACCCGACACTCTCACACGCACACACACACCCCGACACTCACACACACACACCCCGACACTCACACACACACACACACCCCGACACTCACACACACACCCCGACACTCACACACACACACCCTGACACTCACACACACACACACCCTGACACTCACACACACACACACACACCCTGACACTCACACACACACACACCCCGACACTCACACACACACACACCCCGACACTCACATACACACACACCCCGACACTCACACACACACACACACACCCCGACACTCTCACACACACACACCCCCCCCCCCGACACTCACACACACACACACACACACCCCGACACTCACATACACACACACCCCGACACTCACACACACACACACCCCAACACACACACACCCCGACACTCACTCACACACATAGCCCGACACTCTCACGCTCACACACACGCACACCCCGACACTCACACACACACACACCGACACACACACACTCACACACACACCCCGACACTCACACACATACCCCGACACTCACACACATACCCCGACACTCACACACACACAACCCGACACTCTCACACGCACACACACACCCCGACACTCACACACACACACCCCGACACTCACACACACACACACACCCCGACACTCACACACACACCCCGACACTCACACACACACACCCTGACACTCACACACACACACACCCTGACACTCACACACACACACACACCCTGACACTCACACACACACACACCCGACACTCACATACACACACCCCGACACTCACACACACACACCCCGACATTCACACACACACACACCCCGACACTCGCACACACACACCCCGACACTCACACACACACACACACACACCCACCGACACTCACACAAACCCCAACACTCACACACACACACACACCCCGACACTCTCACACACACACACACCCCGACACTCACACACACACACCCCGACACTCACACACACACACACCCCGACACTCACACACACACACACACCCCAATACTCACACACACACACACCCCGACACTCGCACACACACACACACACCCCGACATTCTCTCACACACACACACACCCCGACACTCACACACACACCCCGACACTCATACACACATACACACCCCGACACACACACACACACCCTGAAACTCACACACACACACACCCCGACACTCACACACACACACACACACACACCCCGACACTCACACACACAGACACCCCGACACTCACACACACACACTCCGACACACACACACCCCGACACTCACTCACACACACAGCCCGACACTCTCACACTCACACACACACACACCCCGACACTCACACACACACCCTGACACACACACACTCACACACACACCCTGACACTCACACACATACCCCGACACTCACAGACATACCCCGACACTCACACACACACACACAACCCGACACTCTCACACACACACACACACCCCGACACTCACACACACACACACACACACCCCGACACTCACACACACACACACACACCCCGACACTCACACACACACACACACACACCCCGACACTCACACACACACACACACACCCCGACACTCACACACACACCCTGACACTCACACACACACACACCCCGACACTCACATACACACACACCCCGACACTCACACACACACACACACACCCCGACACTCACACACACACACACCCCGACGCTCACACACCCCGACACTCACTCACACACATAGCCCGACACTCTCACACTCACACACACACACACCCCGACACTCACACACACACACACACCCTGACACACACACACTCACACACACACCCCAACACTCACACACATACCCCGACACTCACACACACACAAGCCGACACTCTCACACACACACACACACCCCGACACTCACACGCACACACACACCCCGACATTCACACACACACACACACCCCGACACTCACACACACACACACCCCGACACTCACACACACACCCCGATACTCACACACACACACCCTGACACTCACACACACACACCCCGACACTCACATACACACACACCCCGACACTCACACACACACACACCCCGACACTCACACACACACACACCCCGACACTCACATACACACACACCCCGACACTCACACACACACACACACACCCCGACACTCTCACACACACACACCCCCCCCCCCCGACACTCACACACACACACACACACACCCCGACACTCACATACACACACACCCCGACACTCACACACACACACACCCCAACACACACACACCCCGACACTCACTCACACACATAGCCCGACACTCTCACGCTCACACACACGCACACCCCGACACTCACACACACACACACCGACACACACACACTCACACACACACCCCGACACTCACACACACACCCCGACACTCACACACATACCCCGACACTCACACACACACAACCCGACACTCTCACACGCACACACACACCCCGACACTCACACACACACACCCCGACACTCACACACACACACACACCCCGACACTCACACACACACCCCGACACTCACACACACACACCCTGACACTCACACACACACACACACCCTGACACTCACACACACACACACCCCGACACTCACATACACACACACCCCGACACTCACACACACACACACACCCCGACACTCTCACACACCCCCCCCCGACACTCACACACACACATACCCCGACACTCACACACATACCCCGATACTCACACACACAAACCCGACACTCTCACACACACACACACCCCGACACTCACACACACACACACCTCGACACTCACACACCGACACTCACACGCTCACACCCTGACACTCACACACACACACACACACACATACCCCGACACTCACATACACACACACCCCGACACTCACACACACACACACACACCCCGACACTCTCACACACACACACACCCCGACACTCAAACACACACACCCCGACACTCACACACACACACACCCCGACACTCACACACACACACACACCCCAATACTCACACACACACACACCCCGACACTCGCACACACACACACACACCCCGACATTCTCTCACACACACACACACCCCGACACTCACACACACACCCCGACACTCATACACACATACACACCCCGACACACACACACACACCCTGAAACTCACACACACACACACCCCGACACTCACACACACACACACACACACACCCCGACACTCACACACACAGACACCCCGACACTCACACACACACACTCCGACACACACACACCCCGACACTCACTCACACACACAGCCCGACACTCTCACACTCACACACACACACACCCCGACACTCACACACACACCCTGACACACACACACTCACACACACACCCTGACACTCACACACATACCCCGACACTCACAGACATACCCCGACACTCACACACACACACAACCCGACACTCTCACACACACACACACACCCCGACACTCACACACACACACACACACACCCCGACACTCACACACACACACACACACCCCGACACTCACACACACACACACACACCCCGACACTCACACACACACACACACACCCCGACACTCACACACACACCCTGACACTCACACACACACACACCCCGACACTCACATACACACACACCCCGACACTCACACACACACACACACACCCCGACACTCACACACACACACACCCCGACGCTCACACACCCCGACACTCACTCACACACATAGCCCGACACTCTCACACTCACACACACACACACCCCGACACTCACACACACACACACACCCTGACACACACACACTCACACACACACCCCAACACTCACACACATACCCCGACACTCACACACACACAAGCCGACACTCTCACACACACACACACACACCCCGACACTCACACGCACACACACACCCCGACATTCACACACACACACACACCCCGACACTCACACACACACACACCCCGACACTCACACACACACCCCGATACTCACACACACACACCCTGACACTCACACACACACACACCCCGACACTCACATACACACACACCCCGACACTCACACACACACACACCCCGACACTCACACACACACACACCCCGACACTCACATACACACACACCCCGACACTCACACACACACACACACACCCCGACACTCTCACACACACACACCCCCCCCCCCCGACACTCACACACACACACACACACACCCCGACACTCACATACACACACACCCCGACACTCACACACACACACACCCCAACACACACACACCCCGACACTCACTCACACACATAGCCCGACACTCTCACGCTCACACACACGCACACCCCGACACTCACACACACACACACCGACACACACACACTCACACACACACCCCGACACTCACACACATACCCCGACACTCACACACATACCCCGACACTCACACACACACAACCCGACACTCTCACACGCACACACACACCCCGACACTCACACACACACACCCCGACACTCACACACACACACACACCCCGACACTCACACACACACCCCGACACTCACACACACACACCCTGACACTCACACACACACACACCCTGACACTCACACACACACACACACCCTGACACTCACACGCACACACACACCCCGACATTCACACACACACACACACCCCGACACTCACACACACACACACCCCGACACTCACACACACACCCCGATACTCACACACACACACCCTGACACTCACACACACACACACCCCGACACTCACATACACACACACCCCGACACTCACACACACACACACCCCGACACTCACACACACACACACCCCGACACTCACATACACACACACCCCGACACTCACACACACACACACACACCCCGACACTCTCACACACACACACCCCCCCCCCCCCGACACTCACACACACACACACACACACCCCGACACTCACATACACACACACCCCGACACTCACACACACACACACCCCAACACACACACACCCCGACACTCACTCACACACATAGCCCGACACTCTCACGCTCACACACACGCACACCCCGACACTCACACACACACACACCGACACACACACACTCACACACACACCCCGACACTCACACACATACCCCGACACTCACACACATACCCCGACACTCACACACACACAACCCGACACTCTCACACGCACACACACACCCCGACACTCACACACACACACCCCGACACTCACACACACACACACACCCCGACACTCACACACACACCCCGACACTCACACACACACACCCTGACACTCACACACACACACACCCTGACACTCACACACACACACACACCCTGACACACACACACACACACACCCCGACACACACACACACACACACCCCGACACTCACATACACACACACCCCGACACTCACACACACACACACACACCCCGACACTCTCACACACACACACCCCCCCCCCCCGACACTCACACACACACACACACACACCCCGACACTCACATACACACACACCCCGACACTCACACACACACACACCCCAACACACACACACCCCGACACTCACTCACACACATAGCCCGACACTCTCACGCTCACACACACGCACACCCCGACACTCACACACACACACACCGACACACACACACTCACACACACACCCCGACACTCACACACATACCCCGACACTCACACACATACCCCGACACTCACACACACACAACCCGACACTCTCACACGCACACACACACCC
Source organism: Carcharodon carcharias (assembly GCF_017639515.1). Lineage (NCBI taxonomy): Eukaryota > Metazoa > Chordata > Chondrichthyes > Lamniformes > Lamnidae > Carcharodon > Carcharodon carcharias. The sequence goes on from NC_054472.1 coordinate 192,456,080, forward strand.
CGACACTCACACACACACACCCCGACACTCACACACACACACACACCCCGACACTCACACACACACCCCGACACTCACACACACACACCCTGACACTCACACACACACACACCCTGACACTCACACACACACACACCCTGACACTCACACACACACACACCCCGACACTCACATACACACACACCCCGACACTCACACACACACACACACCCCGACACTCTCACACACACACACACCCCGACACTCGCACACACACACCCCGACACTCACACACACACACACACACACATACCCCGACACTCACATACACACACACCCCGACACTCACACACACACACACACCCCGACACTCTCACACACACACACACCCCGACACTCGCACACACACACCCTGACACTCACACACACACACACCCCGACACTCACACACACACACACACCCCAATACTCACACACACACACACCCCGACACTCGCACACACACACACACACCCCGACATTCTCTCACACACACACACACCCCGACACTCACACACACACCCCGACACTCATACACACATACACACCCCGACACACACACACACACCCTGAAACTCACACACACACACACCCCGACACTCACACACACACACACACACACACCCCGACACTCACACACACAGACACCCCGACACTCACACACACACACTCCGACACACACACACCCCGACACTCACTCACACACACAGCCCGACACTCTCACACTCACACACACACACACCCCGACACTCACACACACACCCTGACACACACACACTCACACACACACCCTGACACTCACACACATACCCCGACACTCACAGACATACCCCGACACTCACACACACACACAACCCGACACTCTCACACACACACACACACCCCGACACTCACACACACACACACACACACCCCGACACTCACACACACACACACACCCCGACACTCACACACACACACACACACACCCCGACACTCACACACACACACACACACCCCGACACTCACACACACACCCTGACACTCACACACACACACACCCCGACACTCACATACACACACACCCCGACACACACACACACACACACACACCCCGACACTCACACACACACACACCCCGACGCTCACACACCCCGACACTCACTCACACACATAGCCCGACACTCTCACACTCACACACACACACACCCCGACACTCACACACACACACACACCCTGACACACACACACTCACACACACACCCCAACACTCACACACATACCCCGACACTCACACACACACAAGCCGACACTCTCACACACACACACACACACCCCGACACTCACACGCACACACACACCCCGACATTCACACACACACACACACCCCGACACTCACACACACACACACCCCGACACTCACACACACACCCCGATACTCACACACACACACCCTGACACTCACACACACCCCGACACTCACATACACACACACCCCGACACTCACACACACACACACCCCGACACTCACACACACACACACCCCGACACTCACATACACACACACCCCGACACTCACACACACACACACACACCCCGACACTCTCACTCACACACACCACCCCCCCCCGACACTCACACTCACACACACACACACCCCGACACTCACATACACACACACCCCGACACTCACACACACACACACCCCAACACACACACACCCCGACACTCACTCACACACATAGCCCGACACTCTCACGCTCACACACACGCACACCCCGACACTCACACACACACACACCGACACACACACACTCACACACACACCCCGACACTCACACACATACCCCGACACTCACACACATACCCCGACACTCACACACACACAACCCGACACTCTCACACGCACACACACACCCCGACACTCACACACACACACCCCGACACTCACACACACACACACACCCCGACACTCACACACACACCCCGACACTCACACACACACACCCTGACACTCACACACACACACACCCTGACACTCACACACACACACACCCCGACACTCACATACACACACACCCCGACACTCACACACACACACACACCCCGACACTCTCACACACCCCCCCCCGACACTCACACACACACATACCCCGACACTCACACACATACCCCGATACTCACACACACAAACCCGACACTCTCACACACACACACACCCCGACACTCACACACACACACACCTCGACACTCACACACCGACACTCACACGCTCACACCCTGACACTCACACACACACACACACACACATACCCCGACACTCACATACACACACACCCCGACACTCACACACACACACACACCCCGACACTCTCACACACACACACACCCCGACACTCGCACACACACACCCTGACACTCACACACACACACACCCCGACACTCACACACACACACACACCCCAATACTCACACACACACACACACCCCGACACTCGCACACACACACAAACACCTCGACACTCTCTCACACACACACACACCCCGACACTCACACACACACACCCCGACACTCATACACACATACACACCCCGACACTCACACACACACCCTGAAACTCACACACATACACACCCCGACACTCACACACACACACACACACACACCCCGACACTCACACACACAGACACCCCGACACTCACACACACACACTCCGACACACACACACCCCGACACTCACTCACACACACAGCCCGACACTCTCACACTCACACACACACACACCCCGACACTCACACACACACCCTGACACACACACACTCACACACACACCCTGACACTCACACACATACCCCGACACTCACAGACATACCCCGACACTCACACACACACACAACCCGACACTCTCACACACACACACACACCCCGACACTCACACACACACACACACACACCCCGACACTCACACACACACACACACACCCCGACACTCACACACACACACACACACACCCCGACACTCACACACACACACACACACCCCGACACTCACACACACACCCTGACACTCACACACACACACACCCCGACACTCACATACACACACACCCCGACACTCACACACACACACACACACCCCGACACTCACACACACACACACCCCGACGCTCACACACCCCGACACTCACTCACACACATAGCCCGACACTCTCACACTCACACACACACACACCCCGACACTCACACACACACACACACCCTGACACACACACACTCACACACACACCCCAACACTCACACACATACCCCGACACTCACACACACACAAGCCGACACTCTCACACACACACACACACACCCCGACACTCACACGCACACACACACCCCGACATTCACACACACACACACACCCCGACACTCACACACACACACACCCCGACACTCACACACACACCCCGATACTCACACACACACACCCTGACACTCACACACACACACACCCCGACACTCACATACACACACACCCCGACACTCACACACACACACACCCCGACACTCACACACACACACACCCCGACACTCACATACACACACACCCCGACACTCACACACACACACACACACCCCGACACTCTCACACACACACACCCCCCCCCCCGACACTCACACACACACACACACACACCCCGACACTCACATACACACACACCCCGACACTCACACACACACACACCCCAACACACACACACCCCGACACTCACTCACACACATAGCCCGACACTCTCACGCTCACACACACGCACACCCCGACACTCACACACACACACACCGACACACACACACTCACACACACACCCCGACACTCACACACATACCCCGACACTCACACACATACCCCGACACTCACACACACACAACCCGACACTCTCACACGCACACACACACCCCGACACTCACACACACACACCCCGACACTCACACACACACACACACCCCGACACTCACACACACACCCCGACACTCACACACACACACCCTGACACTCACACACACACACACCCTGACACTCACACACACACACACACCCTGACACTCACACGCACACACACACCCCGACATTCACACACACACACACACCCCGACACTCACACACACACACACCCCGACACTCACACACACACCCCGATACTCACACACACACACCCTGACACTCACACACACACACACCCCGACACTCACATACACACACACCCCGACACTCACACACACACACACCCCGACACTCACACACACACACACCCCGACACTCACATACACACACACCCCGACACTCACACACACACACACACACCCCGACACTCTCACACACACACACCCCCCCCCCCCCGACACTCACACACACACACACACACACCCCGACACTCACATACACACACACCCCGACACTCACACACACACACACCCCAACACACACACACCCCGACACTCACTCACACACATAGCCCGACACTCTCACGCTCACACACACGCACACCCCGACACTCACACACACACACACCGACACACACACACTCACACACACACCCCGACACTCACACACATACCCCGACACTCACACACATACCCCGACACTCACACACACACAACCCGACACTCTCACACGCACACACACACCCCGACACTCACACACACACACCCCGACACTCACACACACACACACACCCCGACACTCACACACACACCCCGACACTCACACACACACACCCTGACACTCACACACACACACACCCTGACACTCACACACACACACACACCCTGACACTCACACACACACACACCCCGACACTCACACACACACACACCCCGACACTCACATACACACACACCCCGACACTCACACACACACACACACACCCCGACACTCTCACACACACACCCCCCCCCCCCCCGACACTCACACACACACACACACACACCCCGACACTCACATACACACACACCCCGACACTCACACACACACACACCCCAACACACACACACCCCGACACTCACTCACACACATAGCCCGACACTCTCACGCTCACACACACGCACACCCCGACACACACACACACACACCGACACACACACACTCACACACACACCCCGACACTCACACACATACCCCGACACTCACACACATACCCCGACACTCACACACACACAACCCGACACTCTCACACGCACACACACACCCCGACACTCACACACACACACCCCGACACTCACACACACACACACACACCCCGACACTCACACACACACCCCGACACTCACACACACACACCCTGACACTCACACACACACACACCCTGACACTCACACACACACACACACCCTGACACTCACACACACACACACCCCGACACTCACATACACACACACCCCGACACTCACACACACACACACACCCCGACACTCTCACACACACACACACCCCGACACTCGCACACACACACCCCGACACTCACACACACACACACACACACATACCCCGACACTCACATACACACACACCCCGACACTCACACACACACACACACCCCGACACTCTCACACACACACACACCCCGACACTCGCACACACACACCCTGACACTCACACACACACACACCCCGACACTCACACACACACACACACCCCAATACTCACACACACACACACCCCGACACTCGCACACACACACACACACCCCGACATTCTCTCACACACACACACACCCCGACACTCACACACACACCCCGACACTCATACACACATACACACCCCGACACACACACACACACCCTGAAACTCACACACACACACACCCCGACACTCACACACACACACACACACACACCCCGACACTCACACACACAGACACCCCGACACTCACACACACACACTCCGACACACACACACCCCGACACTCACTCACACACACAGCCCGACACTCTCACACTCACACACACACACACCCCGACACTCACACACACACCCTGACACACACACACTCACACACACACCCTGACACTCACACACATACCCCGACACTCACAGACATACCCCGACACTCACACACACACACAACCCGACACTCTCACACACACACACACACCCCGACACTCACACACACACACACACACACCCCGACACTCACACACACACACACACACCCCGACACTCACACACACACACACACACACCCCGACACTCACACACACACACACACACCCCGACACTCACACACACACCCTGACACTCACACACACACACACCCGACACTCACATACACACACACCCCGACACTCACACACACACACACACACCCCGACACTCACACACACACACACCCCGACGCTCACACACCCCGACACTCACTCACACACATAGCCCGACACTCTCACACTCACACACACACACACCCCGACACTCACACACACACACACACCCTGACACACACACACTCACACACACACCCCAACACTCACACACATACCCCGACACTCACACACACACAAGCCGACACTCTCACACACACACACACACACCCCGACACTCACACGCACACACACACCCCGACATTCACACACACACACACACCCCGACACTCACACACACACACACCCCGACACTCACACACACACCCCGATACTCACACACACACACCCTGACACTCACACACACACACACCCCGACACTCACATACACACACACCCCGACACTCACACACACACACACCCCGACACTCACACACACACACACCCCGACACTCACATACACACACACCCCGACACTCACACACACACACACACACCCCGACACTCTCACACACACACACCCCCCCCCCCCGACACTCACACACACACACACACACACCCCGACACTCACATACACACACACCCCGACACTCACACACACACACACCCCAACACACACACACCCCGACACTCACTCACACACATAGCCCGACACTCTCACGCTCACACACACGCACACCCCGACACTCACACACACACACACCGACACACACACACTCACACACACACCCCGACACTCACACACATACCCCGACACTCACACACATACCCCGACACTCACACACACACAACCCGACACTCTCACACGCACACACACACCCCGACACTCACACACACACACCCCGACACTCACACACACACACACACCCCGACACTCACACACACACCCCGACACTCACACACACACACCCTGACACTCACACACACACACACCCTGACACTCACACACACACACACCCCGACACTCACATACACACACACCCCGACACTCACACACACACACACACCCCGACACTCTCACACACCCCCCCCCCGACACTCACACACACACATACCCCGACACTCACACACATACCCCGATACTCACACACACAAACCCGACACTCTCACACACACACACACCCCGACACTCACACACACACACACCTCGACACTCACACACCGACACTCACACGCTCACACCCTGACACTCACACACACCCCGACACTCACACACACACACACACCCCGACACTCACACACACACACACCTCGACACTCACACCCCGACAGTCACACGCACACACCCCGACACTCACTCACAACCCCCGGCACTCACACACACACACACACAAACACCCCCGGCACGCACACACACACACACACGCACACACAACCCCCAACACTCACACACACACACACCCTGATACTCACACGCACACACACCCCGACACTCACACACACACACACACACACCCCGACACTCACATACACACACACACCCCGACACTCACACACACACCCCGATACTCACACACACACACCCTGACACTCACACACACACACACACACACCCTGACACTCACACACACACACACCCTGACACTCACACACCCACACACACACCCTGACACTCACACACACACACACACCCTGACACTCACACACACACACACACCCTGACACTCACATACACACACACCCCGACACTCACACACACACACACCCCAACACACACACACCCCGACACTCACTCACACACATAGCCCGACACTCTCACGCTCACACACACACACACCCCGACACTCACACACACACACACACCCTGACACACACACACTCACACACACACCCCGACACTCACACACATACCCCGACACTCACACACATACCCCGACACTCACACACACTCAACCCGACACTCTCACACACACACACACACCCCGACACTCACGCACACACACACACACCCCGACACTCACTCGCACACACACCCCGACACTCACACACACACCCCGATACTCACACACACACACCCTGACACTCACACACACACACCCCGACACTCACATACACACACACCTCGACACTCACACACACACACACCCCGACACTCACACACACACACACCCGACACTCACACACACACAACCCGACACTCTCACGCACACGCACACCCCGACACTCACACACACACACACCTCGACACTCACACCCCGACACTCACACGCACACACCCCGACACTCACGCACACACCCCGACACTCACTCACAACCCCCGGCACTCACACACACACACGCACAAACCCACCCGGCACTCACAAACACACACACTCACACACACACACCCCGACACTCACACACACACCCCGATACTCACACACACACACACCCCGACACTCACACACATACCCCGACACTCACACACACACACACACACACACACACCCCGACACTCACACACACACCCCGATACTCACACAAAACACCCTGACACTCACACACACACACACCCCGACACTCACATACACACACACCCCGACAATCACACACACACACCCCGACACTCACACACACACACCCCGACACTCACACACACACCCCGACACTCACACACACACAACCCGACACTCTCACACACACACCCCGACACTCACACACACACACACACCCCGACACTCACACACACACCCCGATACTCACACACACACACCCTGACACTCACACACACACACCCCGACACTCACATACACACACACCTCGACACTCACACACACACACACCCCGACACTCACACACACACACACACCCCGACACTCACACACACACAACCCGACACTCTCACGCACACGCACACCCCGACACTCACACACACACACACCTCGACACTCACACCCCGACACTCACACGCACACACCCCGACACTCACGCACACACCCCGACACTCACTCACAACCCCCGGCACTCACACACACACACACGCACAAACCCCCCCGGCACTCACAAACACACACACTCACACACACACACCCCGACACTCACACACACACCCCGATACTCACACACACACACACCCCGACACTCACACACATACCCCGACACTCACACACACACACACACACACACACACACACCCCGACACTCACACACACACCCCGATACTCACACAAAACACCCTGACACTCACACACACACACACCCCGACACTCACATACACACACACCCCGACAATCACACACACACACCCCGACACTCACACACACACACCCCGACACTCACACACATACCCCGACACTCACACACACACAACCCGACACTCTCACACACACACACACACCCCGACACTCACACACACACATACACCTCGACACTCACACCCCGACACTCACACGCACACACCCCGACACTCACGCACACACCCCAACACTCACTCACAACCCCCGGCACTCACACACACACACACACCCTGACACTCACACACACACACACCCCGACACTCACATACACACACACCCCGACACTCACACACACACACACACCCCGACACTCTCACACACACACACACCCCGACACTCGCACACACACACCCCGACACTCACACACACACACACACACACATACCCCGACACTCACACAAACCCCGACACTCACACACACACACACACCCCGACACTCTCACACACACACACACACCCCGACACTCGCACACACACACCCTGACACTCACACACACACACACCCCGACACTCACACACACACACACACACCCCAATACTCACACACACACACACACACACCCCGACACTCGCACACACACACACACACCCCGACATTCTCTCACACACACACACACCCCGACACTCACACACACACCCCGACACTCATACACACATACACACCCCGACACACACACACACACACCCTGAAACTCACACACACACACACCCCGACACTCACACACACACACACACACACACCCCGACACTCACACACACAGACACCCCGACACTCACACACACACACTCCGACACACACACACCCCGACACTCACTCACACACACAGCCCGACACTCTCACACTCACACACACACACACCCCGACACTCACACACACACCCTGACACACACACACTCACACACACACCCTGACACTCACACACATACCCCGACACTCACAGACATACCCCGACACTCACACACACACACAACCCGACACTCTCACACACACACACACACCCCGACACTCACACACACACACACACACACCCCGACACTCACACACACACACACACACCCCGACACTCACACACACACACACACACACCCCGACACTCACACACACACACACACACCCCGACACTCACACACACACCCTGACACTCACACACACACACACCCCGACACTCACATACACACACACCCCGACACTCACACACACACACACACACCCCGACACTCACACACACACACACCCCGACGCTCACACACCCCGACACTCACTCACACACATAGCCCGACACTCTCACACTCACACACACACACACCCCGACACTCACACACACACACACACCCTGACACACACACACTCACACACACACCCCAACACTCACACACATACCCCGACACTCACACACACACAAGCCGACACTCTCACACACACACACACACACCCCGACACTCACACGCACACACACACCCCGACATTCACACACACACACACACCCCGACACTCACACACACACACACCCCGACACTCACACACACACCCCGATACTCACACACACACACCCTGACACTCACACACACACACACACCCCGACACTCACATACACACACACCCCGACACTCACACACACACCCCGACACTCACACA
>NC_054472.1:192488441-192598441 GCF_017639515.1 Carcharodon carcharias
CACACACACACACACACCCCGACACTGTCACGCACACACCACACCCCCGGCACTCATGCACACACACAAACCCCCTGGCACTCACGCACACACACCCCGACATTCACGCACACACACCCCGACACTCACACACACACACACCCCGACACTCACACACACACACACACACCCAGACACTCACACACACACCTCGACACTCACACACACAGACACCCCGACACTCACACACACACACAACCCGACACTCACACACACACACACACCTCTACACTCACACACACACACACGCCCCGACACACACACACACACACCCTGACACTCACACACACACACACACCCCAACACTCACACACACACCCCGACACTCGCACACACCCCGACACTCACACACACACCCCGACACTCGCACACACACACTCACCCCGACTCTCACACGCACACTCCGACACTCACATACACACACACACCCCGACACTCACACTCACACACACACACATCCCGACACACACACACACACCTCGACACTCACTCGCACACACTCCCCGACACTCACTGGCACACACTCCCCGACACTCACACACAAACACACACCGACACTCACACACACACACACACACACCCCGACACACACACTCACACACACACACCCCGACACTCACACACACACACACCCTGACACACACACACTCACACACACACCCCAACACTCACACACATACCCCGACACACACACACACAAGCCGACACTCTCACACACACACACACACACACACCCCGACACTCACACACACACACACACCCCGACATTCACACACACACACACACACACCCCGACACACACACACACACACCCCGACACTCACACACACACCCCGATACTCACACACACACACCCTGACACTCACACACACACACACCCCGACACTCACATACACACACACCCCGACACTCACACACACACACACCCCGACACTCACACACACACACACACCCCGACACTCACACACACACACACCTCGACACTCACACCCCGACACTCACACGCACACACCCCGACACTCACGCACACACCCCGACACTCACTCACAACCCCCGGCACTCACACACACACACACACACAAACCCCCCCGGCACTCACAAACACACACACACACACACACACACGCCCCGATACTCACACACACACACACCCCGACACTCACACACACACTCACCCACACACACACACACACACACCCCGACACTCACTCACACACACACACCCCGACACTCACACACACACACACCCCAACACTCACACACACACCCCGACACTCACACACACACACCCCGACACTCACACGCACACACACACACACCCCGACACTCTCACGCACACACACACACCCCGACACTCTCACGCACACACACACCCCGACACTCACACACACACACACACACCTCTCACGCACACACACACACCCCGACACTCTCTCACACACACACCCCGACACTCACACACACACACACACACACACACACAGACACTCACACACACAGACACCCCGACACTCACACACATAGACACCCCGACACTCACACACACACCCCGACACTCACACACACACCCCGACACTCACACACACACACAACCCGACACTCACACACACACACACACACACCTCGACACTCACACACACACACACGCCCGACACACACACACACCCTGACACTCACACACACACAACCCAACACTCACACACACACCCCGACACTCGCACACACCCCGACACTCACACACACACACACCCCAACACTCACACACACACACACACACACACACACACACACACACACACACACACACACACACACACACCTCGACACTCACACACACACACACGCCCCGACACTCACACGCACACACCCTGACACTCACACGCACACACACCGACACTCACTCACAACCCCTGGCACTCACACACACACACACAAAGCTCCCCGGCACTCACACACACACACACACACACACACCCCCCACAACACTCACACACACACACCCCAACACTCACACACACACACCCCGACACACACACACACACACCCCGACACTCACACACACACCCCGATACTCACACACACACACCCTGACACTCACACACACACACACCCCGACACTCACATACACACACACCCCGACACTCACACACACACACACCCCGACACTCACACACACACACACCCCGACACTCACACACACACACACCTCGACACTCACACCCCGACACTCACACGCACACACCCCGACACTCACGCACACACCCCGACACTCACTCACAACCCCCGGCACTCACACACACACACACACACAAACCCCCCCGGCACTCACAAACACACACACACACACACACACGCCCCGATACTCACACACACACACACCCCGACACTCACACACACACTCACCCACACACACACACACACACACACACCCCGACACTCACTCACACACACACCCCGACACTCACACACACACGCACCCCGACACTCACTCACACACACACACCCCGACACTCACACACACTCCCCGATGCTCACACACACACACCCCGACACTCACACACACACACCCCGACACTCACACACACACACACACACCCCGACACTCTCACACACACACACACACCCCGACACTGTCACGCACACACACACCCCGACACTCACATGCACACACCCCGACACTCACATGCACACGCCCTGACACTCACTCACACACACCCCGACACTCACATGCACACACACCGACACAACTCACACCCCCCTGCCCTCATGCACACACACAAACCCCCTGGCACTCACGCACACACACCCCGACATTCACGCACACACACCCCGACACTCACACACACACACACCCCGACACTCACACACACACACACACACCCAGACACTCACACACACACCTCGACACTCACACACACAGACACCCCGACACTCACACACACACACAACCCGACACACACACACACACACACCTCGACACTCACACACACACACACGCCCCGACACACACACACACACACCCTGACACTCACACACACACACACCCCAACACTCACACACACACCCCGACACTCACACACACCCCGACACTCACACACACACCCCGACACTCGCACACACACACTCACCCGACTCTCACACGCACACCCCGACACTCACACACACACACACACACCCCGACACTCACACTCACACACACACACATCCCGACACACACACACACACCTCGACACTCACTCGCACACACTCCCCGACACTCACTGGCACACACTCCCCGACACACACACAAACACACACCGACACTCACTCACACACACACACACACACCCCGACACACACACACACACACACACCCCGACACTCACACACACACACACACACACCTCGACACTCACACACACACACACACCCCAACATTCACACACACACACACACACACACACCTCGACACTCACACACACACACACGCCCCGACACTCACACGCACACACCCCGACACTCACACGCACACACCCCGACACTCACTCACAACCCTTGGCACTCACACACACACACACAAACCCCCCGGCACTCACACACACCCCCCGACACTCGTATACACACACACCCCGACACTCACACACACACACACCCCGACACTCACACACACACGCACCCCGACACTCACTCACACACACACACCCCGACACTCACACACACTCCCCGATGCTCACACACACACACACCCCGACACTCACACACACACACCCCGACACTCACACACATACACACACACACCCCGACACTCTCACACACACACACACACCCCGACACTGTCACGCACACACACACCCCGACACTCACATGCACACACCCCGACACTCACATGCACACGCCCTGACACTCACATGCACACACCCCGACACTCACACGCACACACACCGACACTCACTCACAACCCCCGGCACTCACACACACACACACACAAACCCCCCCGGCACTAACACACACACACACACACACACACACACCGCCCAACACACACACACACACACACACACCTCGACACTCACTCACACACACACCCCGACATTCACTCGCACACACACCCCGACACTCACACACACACCCCGACACTCACACACACACACCCCGACACTCACACGCACACACACACACACACCCCCCGACACTCTCACGCACACACACACACCCCGACACTCTCACGCACACACACACCCCGACACTCACACACACACACACACACACACACCCAGACACTCACACACACACACCCACCCCGACACTCACACACAGACACCCCGACACTCACACACATAGACACCCCGACACTCACACACACACCCCGACACTCACACACACACACCCCGACACTCACACACACACACAACCCGACACTCACACACACACACACACACACCTCGACACTCACACACACACACACGCCCGACACACACACACACACACCCTGACACTCACACACACACACCCCAACACTCACACACACACCCCGACACTCGCACACACCCCGACACTCACACACACACACACCCCAACACTCACACACACACACACATACACACACACCCCGACACTCACTCACACACACCCCGACACTCACATGCACACACACCGACACAACTCACACCCCCCGGCACTCATGCACACACACAAACCCCCTGGCACTCACGCACACACACCCCGACATTCACGCACACACACCCCGACACTCACACACACACACACCCCGACACTCACACACACACACACACACCCAGACACTCACACACACACCTCGACACTCACACACACAGACACCCCGACACTCACACACACACACAACCCGACACTCACACACACACACACACACCTCGACACTCACACACACACACACGCCCCGACACACACACACACACACCCTGACACTCACACACACACACACCCCAACACTCACACACACACCCCGACACTCGCACACACCCCAACACTCACACGCACACACCCCGACACTCACTCACAACCACTGGCACTCACACACACAAACCCCCCGGCACTCACACACACCCCCCGACACTCGTATACACACACACCCCGACACTCACACACACACACACCCCGACACTCACACACACACGCACCCCGACACTCACTCACACACACACACCCCGACACTCACACACACTCCCCGATGCTCACACACACACACACCCCGACACTCACACACACACACCCCGACACTCACACACACACACACACACACACACCCCGACACTCTCTCTCACACACACACACACACACACCCCGACACTGTCACGCACACACACACCCCGACACTCACATGCACACACCCCGACACTCACATGCACACGCCGTGACACTCACTCACACACACCCCGACACTCACATGCACACACACCGACACAACTCACACCCCCCGGCACTCATGCACACACACAAACCCCCTGGCACTCACGCACACACACCCCGACATTCACGCACACACACCCCGACACTCACACACACACACACCCCGACACTCACACACACACACACACACCCAGACACTCACACACACACCTCGACACTCACACACACAGACACCCCGACACTCACACACACACACAACCCGACACTCACACACACACACACACCTCGACACTCACACACACACACACGCCCCGACACACACACACACACACCCTGACACTCACACACACACACACACCCCAACACTCACACACACACCCCGACACTCGCACACACCCCGACACTCACACACACACCCCGACACTCGCACACACACACTCACCCCGACTCTCACACGCACACTCCGACACTCACATACACACACACACCCCGACACTCACACTCACACACACACACATCCCGACACACACACACACACCTCGACACTCACTCGCACACACTCCCCGACACTCACTGGCACACACTCCCCGACACTCACACACAAACACACACCGACACTCACACACACACACACACACACCCCGACACACACACTCACACACACACACCCCGACACTCACACACACACACACCCTGACACACACACACTCACACACACACCCCAACACTCACACACATACCCCGACACACACACACACAAGCCGACACTCTCACACACACACACACACCCCGACACTCACACACACACACACACCCCGACATTCACACACACACACACACACACCCCGACACACACACACACACACCCCGACACTCACACACACACCCCGATACTCACACACACACACCCTGACACTCACACACACACACACCCCGACACTCACATACACACACACCCCGACACTCACACACACACACACCCCGACACTCACACACACACACACCCCGACACTCACACACACACACACCTCGACACTCACACCCCGACACTCACACGCACACACCCCGACACTCACGCACACACCCCGACACTCACTCACAACCCCCGGCACTCACACACACACACACACACACAAACCCCCCCGGCACTCACAAACACACACACACACACACACACACGCCCCGATACTCACACACACACACACCCCGACACTCACACACACACTCACCCACACACACACACACACACACACCCCGACACTCACTCACACACACACACCCCGACACTCACACACACACACACCCCAACACTCACACACACACCCCGACACTCACACACACACACCCCGACACTCACACGCACACACACACACACACCCCGACACTCTCACGCACACACACACACCCCGACACTCTCACGCACACACACACCCCGACACTCACACACACACACACACACACACACACACACACACACACACCCCGACACTCTCACGCACACACACACCCCGACACTCTCACACACACACACACACACACACACACCCAGACACTCACACACACAGACACCCCGACACTCACACACATAGACACCCCGACACTCACACACACACCCCGACACTCACACACACACCCCGACACTCACACACACACACAACCCGACACTCACACACACACACACACACACCTCGACACTCACACACACACACACGCCCGACACACACACACACCCTGACACTCACACACACACAACCCAACACTCACACACACACCCCGACACTCGCACACACCCCGACACTCACACACACACACACCCCAACACTCACACACACACACACACACACACACACACACACACACACACACACACACACACACCTCGACACTCACACACACACACACGCCCCGACACTCACACGCACACACCCTGACACTCACACGCACACACACCGACACTCACTCACAACCCCTGGCACTCACACACACACACACAAAGCTCCCCGGCACTCACACACACACACACACACACACACCCCCCACAACACTCACACACACACACCCCAACACTCACACACACACACCCCGACACACACACACACACACCCCGACACTCACACACACACCCCGATACTCACACACACACACCCTGACACTCACACACACACACACCCCGACACTCACATACACACACACCCCGACACTCACATACACACACACCCCGACACTCACACACACACACACCCCGACACTCACACACACACACACCTCGACACTCACACCCCGACACTCACACGCACACACCCCGACACTCACGCACACACCCCGACACTCACTCACAACCCCCGGCACTCACACACACACACACACACAAACCCCCCCGGCACTCACAAACACACACACACACACACACACACGCCCCGATACTCACACACACACACACCCCGACACTCACACACACACTCACCCACACACACACACACACACACACACCCCGACACTCACTCACACACACACACCCCGACACTCACACACACACACACACCCCAACACTCACACACACACCCCGACACTCACACACACACACCCCGACACTCACACGCACACACACACACACACCCCGACACTCTCACGCACACACACACACCCCGACACTCTCACGCACACACACACCCCGACACTCACACACACACACACACACACACACACACACACCCCGACACTCTCACGCACACACACACCCCGACACTCTCACACACACACACACACACACACACCCAGACACTCACACACACAGACACCCCGACACTCACACACATAGACACCCCGACACTCACACACACACCCCGACACTCACACACACACCCCGACACTCACACACACACACAACCCAACACTCACACACACACACACACACACACCTCGACACTCACACACACACACACGCCCGACACACACACACACCCTGACACTCACACACACACAACCCAACACTCACACACACACCCCGACACTCGCACACACCCCGACACTCACACACACACACCCCGACACTCACACACATACACACACACACCCCGACACTCTCACACACACACACACACCCCGACACTGTCACGCACACACACACCCCGACACTCACATGCACACACCCCGACACTCACATGCACACGCCCTGACACTCACATGCACACACCCTGACACTCACACGCACACACACCGACACTCACTCACAACCCCTGGCACTCACACACACACACACAAAGCTCCCCGGCACTCACACACACACACACACACACACACACCCCCCACAACACTCACACACACACACCCCAACACTCACACACACACACCCCGACACACACACACACACACCCCGACACTCACACACACACCCCGATACTCACACACACACACCCTGACACTCACACACACACACACCCCGACACTCACATACACACACACCCCGACACTCACATACACACACACCCCGACACTCACACACACACACACCCCGACACTCACACACACACACACCCCGACACTCACACACACACACACCTCGACACTCACACCCCGACACTCACACGCACACACCCCGACACTCACGCACACACCCCGACACTCACTCACAACCCCCGGCACTCACACACACACACACACACAAACCCCCCCGGCACTCACAAACACACACACACACACACACACACGCCCCGATACTCACACACACACACACCCCGACACTCACACACACACTCACCCACACACACACACACACACACACACCCCGACACTCACTCACACACACACACCCCGACACTCACACACACACACACCCCAACACTCACACACACACCCCGACACTCACACACACACACCCCGACACTCACACGCACACACACACACACACCCCGACACTCTCACGCACACACACACACCCCGACACTCTCACGCACACACACACCCCGACACTCACACACACACACACACACACACACACACACCCCGACACTCTCACGCACACACACACCCCGACACTCACACACACACACACACACACACACCCAGACACTCACACACACAGACACCCCGACACTCACACACATAGACACCCCGACACTCACACACACACCCCGACACTCACACACACACCCCGACACTCACACACACACACAACCCGACACTCACACACACACACACACACACACCTCGACACTCACACACACACACACGCCCGACACACACACACACCCTGACACTCACACACACACAACCCAACACTCACACACACACCCCGACACTCGCACACACCCCGACACTCACACACACACACACCCCAACACTCACACACACACACACACACACACACACACACACACACACACACCTCGACACTCACACACACACACACGCCCCGACACTCACACGCACACACCCTGACACTCACACGCACACACACCGACACTCACTCACAACCCCTGGCACTCACACACACACACACAAAGCTCCCCGGCACTCACACACACACACACACACACACACCCCCCACAACACTCACACACACACACCCCAACACTCACACACACACATCCCGACACTCACACACACACACACACACCCCGACACACACACCCCGACACACACACACACACACCCTGACACTCACACACACACCCCAACACTCACACACACACCCCGACACTCACACACACACCCCGACACTCGCACACACCCCGACACTCGCACACACACACTCACCCCGACTCTCACACGCACACCCCGACACTCACACACACACACACACCCCGACACTCACACTCACACACACACACATCCCGACACACACACACACACCTCAACACTCACTCGCACACACTCCCCGACACTCACTGGCACACACTCCCCGACACTCACACACAAACACACACCGACACTCACACGCACACACACACACACCCCGACACACACACACACACACACACCCCGACACTCACACACACACACACACACCTCGACACTCACACACACACACACACCCCAACATTCACACACACACACACACACACACCTCGACACTCACACACACACACACGCCCCGACACTCACACGCACACACCCCGACACTCACACGCACACACCCCGACACTCACTCACAACCCCTGGCACTCACACACACACACACAAACCCCCCCGGCACTCACACACACTCCCCGACACTCGTATACACACACACCCCGACACTCACACACACACACACCCCGACACTCACACACACACGCACCCCGACACTCACTCACACACACACACCCCGACACTCACACACACTCCCCGATGCTCACACACACACCCGACACTCACACACACACACCCGACACACACACACACACACCCCGACACTCTCACACACACACACACACCCCGACACTGTCACGCACACACACACCCCGACACTCACATGCACACACCCCGACACTCACATGCACACGCCCTGACACTCACTCACACACACCCCGACACTCACATGCACACACACCGACACAACTCACACCCCCCGGCACTCATGCACACACACAAACCCCCTGGCACTCACGCACACACACCCCGACATTCACGCACACACACCCCGACACTCACACACACACACACCCCGACACTCACACACACACACACACACCCAGACACTCACACACACACCTCGACACTCACACACACAGACACCCCGACACTCACACACACACACAACCCGACACACACACACACACACACCTCGACACTCACACACACACACACGCCCCGACACACACACACACACACCCTGACACTCACACACACACACACCCCAACACTCACACACACACCCCGACACTCGCACACACCCCGACACTCACACACACACCCCGACACTCGCACACACACACTCACCCGACTCTCACACGCACACCCCGACACTCACACACACACACACACACCCCGACACTCACACTCACACACACACATCCCGACACACACACACACACCTCGACACTCACTCGCACACACTCCCCGACACTCACTGGCACACACTCCCCGACACACACACAAACACACACCGACACTCACTCACACACACACACACACACACCCCGACACACACACACACACACACACCCCGACACTCACACACACACACACACACACCTCGACACTCACACACACACACACACCCCAACATTCACACACACACACACACACACACACCTCGACACTCACACACACACACACGCCCCGACACTCACACGCACACACCCCGACACTCACACGCACACACCCCGACACTCACTCACAACCCTTGGCACTCACACACACACACACAAACCCCCCGGCACTCACACACACCCCCCGACACTCGTATACACACACACCCCGACACTCACACACACACACACCCCGACACTCACACACACACGCACCCCGACACTCACTCACACACACACACCCCGACACTCACACACACTCCCCGATGCTCACACACACACACACCCCGACACTCACACACACACACCCCGACACTCACACACATACACACACACACCCCGACACTCTCACACACACACACACACCCCGACACTGTCACGCACACACACACCCCGACACTCACATGCACACACCCCGACACTCACATGCACACGCCCTGACACTCACATGCACACACCCCGACACTCACACGCACACACACCGACACTCACTCACAACCCCCGGCACTCACACACACACACACACACAAACCCCCCCGGCACTAACACACACACACACACACACACACACACACACACCGCCCAACACACACACACACACACACACACACCTCGACACTCACTCACACACACACCCCGACATTCACTCGCACACACACCCCGACACTCACACACACACCCCGACACTCACACACACACACCCCGACACTCACACGCACACACACACACACACCCCCTGACACTCTCACGCACACACACACACCCCGACACTCTCACGCACACACACACCCCGACACTCACACACACACACACACACACACACCCAGACACTCACACACACACACCCACCCCGACACTCACACACAGACACCCCGACACTCACACACATAGACACCCCGACACTCACACACACACCCCGACACTCACACACACACCCCGACACTCACACACACACACCACCCGACACTCACACACACACACACACACACCTCGACACTCACACACACACACACGCCCGACACACACACACACACACCCTGACACTCACACACACACACCCCAACACTCACACACACACCCCGACACTCGCACACACCCCGACACTCACACACACACACACCCCAACACTCACACACACACACACACACACACACACACACACACACCTCGACACTCACACACACACACACGCCCCGACACTCACACGCACACACCCTGACACTCACACGCACACACACCGACACTCACTCACAACCCCTGGCACTCACACACACACACACAAAGCTCCCCGGCACTCACACACACACACACACACACACACACCCCACAACACTCACACACACACACCCCAACACTCACACACACACATCCCGACACTCACACACACACACACACCCCGACTCACACACACACACACCTCGACACTCACTCACACACACACCCCAACACTCTCACACACACACACACACACACACACACACCTCGACACTCACACACACACACACGCCCCGACACTCACACGCACACACCCCGACACACACACACACACACACACCCCAACACTCACACACACACACACACACACCTCGACACTCACACACACACACACGCCCCGACACTCGCACGCACACACCCTGACACTCACGCACACACACCGACACTCACTCACAACCCCTGGCACTCACACACACACACACAAAGCTCCCCGGCACTCACACGCACACCCACACACCCCCCGACACTCATATACACCCACACCCCGACACTCACACACACAGACACCCCGACGCTCACACACACACACACACACACCCCGACACTCACACACACACACCCCGACACACGCACACACACCCCGACACTCACTCACACACATAGCCCGACACTCACACACACACACACCCTGACACACACACACACACACCCCGACACTCACTCACACACACCCCGACACACACACACACATACACACACACCCCGACACTCACTCACACACACCCCGACACTCACATGCACACACACCGACACAACTCACACCCCCCGGCACTCATGCACACACACAAACCCCCTGGCACTCACGCACACACACCCCGACATTCACGCACACACACCCCGACACTCACACACACACACACCCCGACACTCACACACACATACACACACCCAGACACTCACACACACACCTCGACACTCACACACACAGACACCCCGACACTCACACACACACACAACCCGACACTCACACACACACACACACCTCGACACTCACACACACACCCCGACACTCGCACACACCCCGACACTCACACACACACCCCGACACTCGCACACACACACTCACCCCGACTCTCACACGCACACCCCGACACTCACACACACCCCGACACACACACACACATACACACACACGCCGACACTCACTCACACACACCCCGACACTCACATGCACACACACCGACACAACTCACACCCCTCGGCACTCATGCACACACACAAACCACCTGGCACTCACGCACACACACCCCGACATTCACACACACACACACCCCGACACTCACACACACACACACACACCCAGACACTCACACACACACCTCGACACTCGCACACACAGACACCCCGACACTCACACACACACACAACCCGACACTCACACACACACACACACACCTCGACACTCACACACGCACACACGCCCCGACACACACACACACACACCCTGACACTCACACACACACACACCCCAACACTCACACACACACCCCGACACTCGCACACACCCCGACACTCACACACACACCCTGACACTCGCACACACACACTCACTCCGACTCTCACACGCACACACACACACCCCGACACTCACACTCACACACACACACATCCCGACACACACACACACACCTCGACACTCACTCGCACACACTCCCCGACACTCACTGGCACACACTCCCCGACACTCACACACAAACACACACCGACACTCACACACACACACACACACCCCGACACACACACACACACACACACACACACACACACACACCCCGACACTCACACACACACACACCTCGACACTCACACACACACACACACACCCCAACATTCACACACACACACACACACCTCGACACTCACACACACACACATGCCCCGACACTCACACGCACACACCCCGACACTCACACGCACACACCCCGACACTCACTCACAACCCCTGGCACTCACACACACACACACAAACCCCCCGGCACTCACACACACCCCCCGACAATCGTATACACACACACCCCGACACTCACACACACACACACCCCGACACTCACACACACACACACCCCGACACTCACTCACACACACACACCCCGACACTCACACACACTCCCCGATGCTCACACACACACACACCCCAACACTCACACACACACACCCCGACACTCACACACACACACACACACACCCCGACACTCTCACGCACACACACACACCCCGACACTGTCACGCACACACACACCCCGACACTCACATGCACACACCCCGACACTCACATGCACACGCCCTGACACTCACATGCACACACCCCGACACTCACACGCACACACACCGACACTCACTCACAACCCCCGCCACTCACACACACACACACAAACCCCCCCGGCACTAACACACACACACACACACACCGCCCAACACACACACACACACACACACCTCGACACTCACTCACACACACACCCCGACATTCACTCGCACGCACACCCCGACACTCACACACAAACACACCCCGACACTCACACACACACACACACCCCCCGACACTCACACACACACACACCTCGACACTCACACACACACACACACACACGCCCTGACACTCACACGCACACACCCCGACACTCACACACACACACACCGACACTCACACACACACACACCCCGACACTCACTCACACACACACACCCCGACACTCAAACACATACACACCCCAACACTCACACACACCCCGACACTCACACACACACACCCCGACACTCACACACACACACCCCGACACTCACACACACACACACACACCCCGACACTCTCACGCACACACACACACCCCGACACTCTCACGCACGCACACACCCCGACACTCACACACACACACACACACACACACACACACACACACACACACACACACACACACACACACACACACACACACACACACACACACACCCCGACACTCTCACGCACACACACACCCCGACACTCACACACACACCCCGACACTCATACACACACCTCGACACTCATACACACACCTCGACACTCACATGCACACACCCCGACACTCACATGCGCACGCCCCAACACTCACATGCACACACCCTGACACTCACATGCACACACACCGACACTCACTCACAACCCCCGGCACTCACACACACACACACAAACCCCCCCGGCACACACACACACACACACACACACACACACACACACTCACACACACACACACACACACACACACACACCCCCAACACTCACACACACACACACACACACACACCCCAACACTCACACACACACACACACATCCCGACGCTCACACACACACACACCCCGACTCTCACACACACACACACACCTCGACACTCACTCACACACATACCCCGACACTCACTCGCACACACACCCCGACACTCACACACAAACACACCCTGACACTCACACACACACACACACACCCCGACACTCACACACAAACACACCCCGACACTCACACACACACACCCAGACACTCACACACACACACACACCTCGACACTCACACACACACACACACCTCGACACTCACAAACACACACACACCCCAAGACTCACACACACACACCTCGACACTCACACACACACACACCCCAACACTCACACACACACACACACACACACCTCAACACTCACACACACACACACGCCCCGACACTCACACGCACACACCCCGACACTCACACACACACACACCCCAACACTCACACACACACACACACACCTCGACACTCACACACACACACACGCCCCGACACTCACACACACTCCCCCCGACACTCACACACACACACACACACACACACACACACCCCAACTCTCACACACACACCCCGACACTCACACACACACCCCGACACTCACACACACACACACACCCCAACACTCACACACACACACACACACACCCCGACACTCACACACACACACCCCGACACTCACACACACACATACCCCGACACTCAGAGACACACCCCGACACTCACACGCACACACCCCGACACTCACACGCACACAGCCCGACACTCTCACGCACACACTCTGACACTCACTCACAACCCCTGGCACTCACACACACACACAAACCCCCCCCCGGCACTCACACCTACACACACACACAGCCCGCAACACTCACACACACACTCACACACCCCGAAACTCACATACACACACACCCCGACACACACACACTCACACACCCCGACACTCACACACACACACGCCCTGACACTCTCATACACACACCCCGATACACACACACACCCCGACACTCACACACACACACACACACCCCGACACTCACACACACACACACACCCCGACACTCACACACACACCCCGACACTCACACACACACACCTCGGCATTCACACACACACACCCCGACACTCACACGCACACACCCCGATACTCACACGCACACGCACCGACACTCACTCACAACCCCTGGCACTCTCACACGCACACAAACCCCCCCCCGGCACACACACACACACACACACACACACACACACACACACACACACACACACACACACACACACCCCGAAACTCACACACACACACCCCCCGACACTCACACACACACACACCCCGACACTCACACACATACACACCCCCCGACACTCACACACACACCCCGATACTCACACACAAACACCCCGACACTCGTACACACACACACACCCCGACACTCACACACACACGCACTCCCCGACACTCACACACACCCCGACACACACACACTCACAACCCGACACACACACACACACACCCCGACACACACACACACACACCCCGCGACACTCACACACACACACACACACACACACACCCCGACACTCACACACACCCCCCGACAATCGTATACACACACACCCCGACACTCACGCACACACACACCCCGACACTCACACACACACACACCCCGACACTCACACACACACACACCCCGACACTCACTCACACACACACACCCCGACACTCACACACACTCCCCGATGCTCACACACACACACACCCCAACACTCACACACACACACCCCGACACTCACACACACACACACACACACCCCGACACTCTCACGCACACACACACACCCCGACACTGTCACGCACACACACACCCCGACACTCACATGCACACACCCCGACACTCACATGCACACGCCCTGACACTCACATGCACACACACCGACACTTACTCACAACCCCCGCCACTCACACACACACACACAAACCCCCCCGGCACTAACACACACACACACACACACCGCCCAACACACACACACACACACACACCTCGACACTCACTCACACACACACCCCGACATTCACTCGCACGCACACCCCGACACTCACACACAAACACACCCCGACACTCACACACACACACACACACCCCGACACTCACACACACACACACCTCGACACTCACACACACACACACACACGCCCTGACACTCACACGCACACACCCCGACACTCACACACACACACACCGACACTCACACACACACACACCCCGACACTCACTCACACACACACACCCCAACACTCAAACACATACACACCCCAACACTCACACACACCCCGACACTCACACACACACACCCCGACACTCACACACACACACCCCGACACTCACACACACACACACACACCCCGACACTCTCACGCACACACACACACCCCGACACTCTCACGCACGCACACACCCCGACACTCACACACACACACACACACACACACACACACACACCCCGACACTCTCACGCACACACACACCCCGACACTCACACACACACCCCGACACTCATACACACACCTCGACACTCATACACACACCTCGACACTCACATGCACACACCCCGACACTCACATGCGCACGCCCCAACACTCACATGCACACACCCTGACACTCACATGCACACACACCGACACTCACTCACAACCCCCGGCACTCACACACACACACACAAACCCCCCCGGCACTCACACACACACACACACACACACACACACACACACACACACACACACACACACACACACACACCCAACACTCACACACACACACACACACACCCCAACACTCACACACACACACACACACATCCCGACGCTCACACACACACACACCCCGACTCTCACACACACACACACCTCGACACTCACTCACACACATACCCCGACACTCACTCGCACACACACCCCGACACTCACACACAAACACACCCTGACACTCACACACACACACACACACCCCGACACTCACACACAAACACACCCCGACACTCACACACACACACCCAGACACTCACACACACACACACACCTCGACACTCACACACACACACACCTCGACACTCACAAACACACACACACCCCAAGACTCACACACACACACCTCGACACTCACACACACACACACCCCAACACTCACACACACACACACACACACACACCTCAACACTCACACACACACACACGCCCCGACACTCACACGCACACACCCCGACACTCACACACACACACACCCCAACACTCACACACACACACACACACACACCTCGACACTCACACACACACACACGCCCCGACACTCACACACACTCCCCCCGACACTCACACACACACACACACACACACCCCCCAACTCTCACACACACACCCCGACACTCACACACAAACCCCAACACTCACACACACACATACACCCCAACACTCACACACACACACACACACCCCGACACTCACACACACACACACACACATACCCCGACACTCAGAGACACACCCCGACACTCACACGCACACACCCCGACACTCACACGCACACAGCCCGACACTCTCACGCACACACTCTGACACTCACTCACAACCCCTGGCACTCACACACACACACAAACCCCCCCCCCGGCACTCACACCTACACACACACACAGCCCGCAACACTCACACACACACTCACACACCCCGAAACTCACATACACACACACCCCGACACACACACACTCACACACCCCGACACTCACACACACACACGCCCTGACACTCTCATACACACACCCCGATACACACACACACCCCGACACTCACACACACACACACACACCCCGACACTCACACACACACACACACCCCGACACTCACACACACACCCCGACACTCACACACACACACCTCGGCATTCACACACACACACCCCGACACTCACACGCACACACCCCGATACTCACACGCACACGCACCGACACTCACTCACAACCCCTGGCACTCTCACACGCACACAAACCCCCCCCCGGCACACACACACACACACACACACACACACACACACACACACACATACACACACACACACCTCGAAACTCACACACACACACCCCCCGACACTCACACACACACACACCCCGACACTCACACACATACACACCCCCCGACACTCACACACACACCCCGATACTCACACACAAACACCCCGACACTCGTACACACACACACACCCCGACACTCACACACACACGCACTCCCCGACACTCACACACACCCCGACACACACACACTCACAACCCGACACACACACACACACACCCCGACACACACACACACACACCCCGCGACACTCACACACACACACACACACACACACACCCCGACACTCACACACACACACACACCCCGAAACTCACACACACACACACACACCCCGACACTCACACACATACACACCCCGACACTCACACACACACACACACCCCGACACTCACACACACACCCCGACACTCTCACACACACACCCTGACACTCACACACACACACCCCGACACTCACACACACACACACACACACACACACCCCGACACTCACACGCACACACACCCCGACACTCACACACACACACACCTCGACACTCACATGCACACACCCCGACACTCACATGCACACGCCCCGACACTCTGATGCACACACCCCGACACTCACACGCACACACACCGACACTCGCTCACAACCCCCGGCACTCACACACACACACACACAAACCCCCCCGGCACACACACACACACACGCACGCACGCACGCACGCACGCACGCACGCACACACACACACACACACACACACACACACACACACACACAGCCCCCCCAACACTCACACACACACACACACACACACCCCAATACTCACACACACACACACCCCGACACTCACACACACACACACACACACCCCGACACTCACACACACACACGCCCCCCGACACTCACACACACACCCCGATACTCACACACACACACCCCAACACTCACACACACACATACCCTGACACCCACAGACTTACCCCGACACTCACACACACACACCCCGACACTCACACACACACACCCCGACACTCTCACGCACACACTCCGACACTCACTCACAACCCCTGGCACTCACACACACACACAAACCCCCCGACACACACACACACACACCCCGACACACACACACACACACCCCCCGACACTCACAGACACACACACACACCCCGACACTCACGCACACTCCCCGATGCTCACACACACACACACCCCGACACTCACACACACACCCCGACACTCACACACACACCCCGACACTCACACACACACACCCCGACACTCACACACACACACACACCCCGACACTCTCACGCACACACACACACCCCAACACTCTCACGCACACACACACCCCGACACTCACACACACACACACACACCTCGACACTCACGTGCACACACCCCGACACTCACATGCACACGCCCCGACACTCACATGCACACACCCCGACACTCACACGCACACACACCGACACTCTCACGCACACACACACCCCGACACTCACATACACACACACCTCGACATTCACACGCACACACCCCAACACTCACACGCACACACCCTGACACTCACACGCACACACACCGACACTCACTCACAACCCCCGGCACTCACACACACACACAAACCCCCCCGGCACTCACACACACACACACACACACACACACACCCCCCCCGCAACACTCACACACACACACACACACCCCGACACTCACACACACACACGCACCCCGACACTCACACACACACACACCCCGACACTCACACACATACACACCCCCCGACACTCACACACACATACCCTGACACTCACACACACACACACCCCAACACTCACACACACACCCCGACACTCTCACACACACACCCTGACACTCACACACACACACCCCGACACTCACACACACACACACACACACCCCGGCACTCTCACGCACACACACACACCCCGACATTCTCACGCACACACACACCCCGATACTCACACGCACACACACCCCGACACTCACACACACACACACCTCGACACTCACATGCACACACCCCGACACTCACATGCACACGCCCCGACAGTCTCATGCACACACCCCGACACTCACACACACACACACCCCGACACTCACACACATACACACCCCCCGACACTCACACACACACACCCCGATACTCACACACACATACCCCGACACTCACACACACACACACCCCAACACTCACACACACACCCCGACACTCACACACATACCCCGACACTCACACACACAAACACCCCGACACTCGCACACACACACACACACTCCCCGACACTCACACTCACCCCGACACACACACACCCACAACCCGACATACACACACACCCCAACACTCACACACACACACACACCCCGACACACACACACACACACACACCCTCCGACACTCACACACACATACACACCCCGACACTCACACACACACACACATCCCGACACTCACACACACACACACCCCGACACTCACACACATACACACCCCGACACTCACACACCCACACCCACACCCCGACACTCAGAGACACACCCCGACACTCACACGCACACACCCCGACACTCACACGCACACACCCCGACACTCTCACGCACACACTCTGACACTCACTCACAACCCCTGGCACTCACACACACACACAAACCCCCCCCCGGCACTCACACCCACACACACACACAGCCCGCAACACTCACACACACACTCACACACCCCGAAACTCACATACACACACACCCCGACACACACACACTCACACACCCCGACACTCACACACACACACGCCCTGACACTCTCATACACACACCCCGATACACACACACACCCCGACACTCACACACACACACACACACCCCGACACTCACACACACACACACACACACCCCGACACTCACACACATACCCCGACACTCACACACACACACCCCGACACTCACACACACACACACACACACCCCGACACTCACACACACACACCTCGGCATTCACACACACACACCCCGACACTCACACGCACACACCCCGATACTCACACGCACACGCACCGACACTCACTCACAACCCCTGGCACTCTCACACACACACAAACCCCCCCCCGGCACACACACACACACACACACACACACACACACACACACACACACACACACACACACACACACACCCCGAAACTCACACACACACACCCCCCGACACTCACACACACACACACCCCGACACTCACACACATACACACCCCCCGACACTCACACACACACCCCGATACTCACACACAAACACCCCGACACTCGTACACACACACACACCCCGACACTCACACACACACGCACTCCCCGACACTCACACACACCCCGACACACACACACTCACAACCTGACACACACACACACACCCTGACACACACACACACACACCCCGCGACACTCACACACACACACACACACACACCCCGACACTCACACACACACACACACCCCGAAACGCACACACACACACACACACCCCGACACTCACACACATACACACCCCGACACTCACACACACACACACACCCCGACACTCACACACACACACACCCCGACACTCACACACACACACACACCCCGACACTCACACACACACACACACCCCAACACTCACACACACACACACCCCGACACTCACACACACTCCCCGATGCTCACACACACACACACACCCCGACACTCACACACATACCCCGACACTCACACACACAAACACCCCGACACTCGCACACACACACACACACACTCCCCGACACTCACACTCACCCCGACACACACACACCCACAACCCGACATACACACACACCCCAACACTCACACACACACACACACCCCGACACACACACACACACACACACCCTCCGACACTCACACACACATACACACCCCGACACTCACACACACACACACATCCCGACACTCACACACACACACACCCCGACACTCACACACATACACACCCCGACACTCACACACCCACACCCACACCCCGACACTCAGAGACACACCCCGACACTCACACGCACACACCCCGACACTCACACGCACACACCCCGACACTCTCACGCACACACTCTGACACTCACTCACAACCCCTGGCACTCACACACACACACAAACCCCCCCCCGGCACTCACACCCACACACACACACAGCCCGCAACACTCACACACACACTCACACACCCCGAAACTCACATACACACACACCCCGACACTCACACACACACACACGCCCTGACACTCTCATACACACACCCCGATACACACACACACCCCGACACTCACACACACACACACACACCCCGACACTCACACACACACACACACACACCCCGACACTCACACACATACCCCGACACTCACACACACACACCCCGACACTCACACACACACACACACACACCCCGACACTCACACACACACACCTCGGCATTCACACACACACACCCCGACACTCACACGCACACACCCCGATACTCACACGCACACGCACCGACACTCACTCACAACCCCTGGCACTCTCACACACACACAAACCCCCCCCCGGCACACACACACACACACACACACACACACACACACACACACACACACACACACACACACACACACCCCGAAACTCACACACACACACCCCCCGACACTCACACACACACACACCCCGACACTCACACACATACACACCCCCCGACACTCACACACACACCCCGATACTCACACACAAACACCCCGACACTCGTACACACACACACACCCCGACACTCACACACACACGCACACCCCCACACTCACACACACCCCGACACACACACACTCACAACCTGACACACACACACACACCCTGACACACACACACACACACCCCGCGACACTCACACACACACACACACACACACCCCGACACTCACACACACACACACACCCCGAAACGCACACACACACACACACACCCCGACACACACACACACACACACCCCGACACTCACACACACACACACACCCCGACACTCACACACACACACACCCCGACACTCACACACACACACACACCCCGACACTCACACACACACACACACCCCAACACTCACACACACACACACCCCGACACTCACACACACTCCCCGATGCTCACACACACACACACACCCCGACACTCACACACACACCCCGACACTCTCACACACACACCCTGACACTCACACACACACACCCCGACACTCACACACACACACACACACACACCCCGGCACTCTCACGCACACACACACACCCTGACACTCTCACGCACACACACACCCCGACACTCACACGCACACACACCCCGACACTCACACACACACACACCTCGACACTCACATGCACACACCCCGACACTCACATGCACACGCCCCGACACTCTGATGCACACACCCGCACACACACCGACACTCGCTCACAACCCCCGGCACTCACACACACACACACAAACCCCCCCGGCACACACACACACACGCACGCACGCACGCATGCACACACACACACACACACACACACACACACACACACACACACACAGCCCCCCCAACACTCACACACACACACACACACACACCCCAATACTCACACACACACACACCCCGACACTCACACACACACACACACACACCCCGACACTCACACACACACACGCCCCCCGACACTCACACACACACCCCGATACTCACACACACACACCCCAAAACTCACACACACACATACCCTGACACCCACAGACTTACCCCGACACTCACACACACACACCCCGACACTCACACACACACACCCCGACACTCTCACGCACACACTCCGACACTCACTCACAACCCCTGGCACTCACACACACACACAAACCCCCCGACACACACACACACACACCCCGACACACACACACACACACCCCCCGACACTCACAGACACACACACACACCCCGACACTCACGCACACTCCCCGATGCTCACACACACACACACCCCGACACTCACACACACACCCCGACACTCACACACACACCCCGACACTCACACACACACACCCCGACACTCACACACACACACACACCCCGACACTCTCACGCACACACACACACCCCAACACTCTCACGCACACACACACCCCGACACTCACACACACACACAACTCGACACTCACGTGCACACACCCCGACACTCACATGCACACGCCCCGACACTCACATGCACACACCCCGACACTCACACGCACACACACCGACACTCTCACGCACACACACACCCCGACACTCACATACACACACACCTCGACATTCACACGCACACACCCCAACACTCACACGCACACACCCTGACACTCACACGCACACACACCGACACTCACTCACAACCCCCGGCACTCACACACTCACACAAACCCCCCCGGCACTCACACACACACACACACACACACACACACCCCCCCAGCAACACTCACACACACACACACACACACACCCCGACACTCACACACACACACGCACCCCGACACTCACACACACACACACCCCGACACACACACATACACACCCCCCGACACTCACACACACATACCCTGACACTCACACACACACACACCCCAACACTCACACACACACCCCGACACTCTCACACACACACCCTGACACTCACACACACACACCCCGACACTCACACACACACACACACACACCCCGGCACTCTCACGCACACACACACACCCCGACATTCTCACGCACACACACACCCCGACACTCACACGCACACACACCCCGACACTCACACACACACACACCTCGACACTCACATGCACACACCCCGACACTCACATGCACACGCCCCGACACTCTCATGCACACACCCCGACACTCACACGCACACACACCGACACTCGCTCACAACCCCCGGCACTCACACACACACACACAAACCCCCCCGGCACACACGCACGCACGCACGCACGCACGCACGCACCCACGCACGCACACACACACACACACACACACACACACAGCCCCCCCAACACTCACACACACACACACACACACACACCCCAATACTCACACACACACACACCCCGACACTCACACACACACACACACACACCCCGACACTCACACACACACACGCCCCCCGACACTCACACACACACCCCGATACTCACACACACACACCCCAACACTCACACACACACATACCCTGACACCCACAGACTTACCCCGACACTCACACACACACACCCCGACACTCACACACACACACCCCGACACTCTCACGCACACACTCCGACACTCACTCACAACCCCTGGCACTCACACACACACACAAACCCCCCGACACACACACACACACACCCCGACACACACACACACACACCCCCCGACACTCACAGACACACACACACACCCCGACACTCACGCACACTCCCCGATGCTCACACACACACACACCCCGACACTCACACACACACCCCGACACTCACACACACACCCCGACACTCACACACACACACCCCGACACTCACACACACACACACACCCCGACACTCTCACGCACACACACACACCCCAACACTCTCACGCACACACACACCCCGACACTCACACACACACACACCTCGACACTCACGTGCACACACCCCGACACTCACATGCACACGCCCCGACACT
Source organism: Carcharodon carcharias (assembly GCF_017639515.1). NCBI lineage: Eukaryota > Metazoa > Chordata > Chondrichthyes > Lamniformes > Lamnidae > Carcharodon > Carcharodon carcharias. The sequence goes on from NC_054472.1 coordinate 192,516,487, forward strand.
CACATGCACACACCCCGACACTCACACGCACACACACCGACACTCTCACGCACACACACACCCCGACACTCACATACACACACACCTCGACATTCACACGCACACACCCCAACACTCACACGCACACACCCTGACACTCACACGCACACACACCGACACTCACTCACAACCCCCGGCACTCACACACTCACACAAACCCCCCCGGCACTCACACACACACACACACACACACACACCCCCCCTGCAACACTCACACACACACACACACACACACCCCGACACTCACACACACACACGCACCCCGACACTCACACACACACACACCCCGACACTCACACACATACACACCCCCCGACACTCACACACACATACCCTGACACTCACACACACACCCCAACACTCACACACACACCCCGACACTCTCACACACACACCCTGACACTCACACACACACACCCCGACACTCACACACACACACACACACACCCCGGCACTCTCACGCACACACACACACCCCGACATTCTCACGCACACACACACCCCGACACTCACACGCACACACACCCCGACACTCACACACACACACACACCTCGACACTCACATGCACACACCCCGACACTCACATGCACACGCCCCGACACTCTCATGCACACACCCCGACACTCACACGCACACACACCGACACTCGCTCACAACCCCCGGCACTCACACACACACACACAAACCCCCCCGGCACACACGCACGCACGCACGCACGCACGCACGCACGCACGCACGCACGCACGCACGCACGCACACACACACACACACACACACACAGCCCCCCCAACACTCACACACACACACACACACACACACACCCCAATACTCACACACACACACCCCCCGACACTCACACACACACACACACACACCCCGACACTCACACACACACACGCCCCCCGACACTCACACACACACCCCGATACTCACACACACACACCCCAACACTCACACACACACATACCCTGACACCCACAGACTTACCCCGACACTCACACACACACACCCCGACACTCACACACACACACCCCGACACTCTCACGCACACACTCCGACACTCACTCACAACCCCTGGCACTCACACACACACACAAACCCCCCGACACACACACACACACACCCCGACACACACACACACACACCCCCCGACACTCACAGACACACACACACACCCCGACACTCACGCACACTCCCCGATGCTCACACACACACACACCCCGACACTCACACACACACCCCGACACTCACACACACACCCCGACACTCACACACACACACCCCCACACTCACACACACACACACACCCCGACACTCTCACGCACACACACACACCCCAACACTCTCACGCACACACACACCCCGACACTCACACACACACACACACCTCGACACTCACGTGCACACACCCCGACACTCACATGCACACGCCCCGACACTCACATGCACACACCCCGACACTCACACGCACACACACCGACACTCTCACGCACACACACACCCCGACACTCACATACACACACACCTCGACATTCACACGCACACACCCCAACACTCACACGCACACACCCTGACACTCACACGCACACACACCGACACTCACTCACAACCCCCGGCACTCACACACACACACAAACCCCCCCGGCACTCACACACACACACACACACACACACACACCCCCCCCGCAACACTCACACACACACACACACCCCGACACTCACACACACACACGCACCCCGACACTCACACACACACACACCCCGACACTCACACACATACACACCCCCCGACACTCACACACACATACCCTGACACTCACACACACACACACACCCCAACACTCACACACACACCCCGACACTCTCACACACACACCCTGACACTCACACACACACACCCCGACACTCACACACACACACACACACACACACCCCGGCACTCTCACGCACACACACACACCCCGACATTCTCACGCACACACACACCCCGATACTCACACGCACACACACCCCGACACTCACACACACACACACCTCGACACTCACATGCACACACCCCGACACTCACATGCACACGCCCCGACAGTCTCATGCACACACCCCGACACTCACACACACACACACCCCGACACTCACACACATACACACCCCCCGACACTCACACACACACACCCCGATACTCACACACACATACCCCGACACTCACACACACACACACCCCAACACTCACACACACACCCCGACACTCACACACATACCCCGACACTCACACACACAAACACCCCGACACTCGCACACACACACACACACTCCCCGACACTCACACTCACCCCGACACACACACACCCACAACCCGACATACACACACACCCCAACACTCACACACACACACACACCCCGACACACACACACACACACACACCCTCCGACACACACACACATACACACCCCGACACTCACACACACACACACATCCCGACACTCACACACACACACACCCCGACACTCACACACATACACACCCCGACACTCACACACCCACACCCACACCCCGACACTCAGAGACACACCCCGACACTCACACGCACACACCCCGACACTCACACGCACACACCCCGACACTCTCACGCACACACTCTGACACTCACTCACAACCCCTGGCACTCACACACACACACAAACCCCCCCCCGGCACTCACACCCACACACACACACAGCCCGCAACACTCACACACACACTCACACACCCCGAAACTCACATACACACACACCCCGACACACACACACTCACACACCCCGACACTCACACACACACACACCCCGACACTCTCACACACACCCCGATACACACACACACCCTGACACTCACACACACACACACCCCAACTCTCACACACACACACACACACACACCCTGACACTCACACACACACCCCGACACTCACACACACACCCCGACACTCACACACACACACACACACACCCCGACACTCACACACACACACCTCGGCATTCACACACACACACCCCGACACTCACACGCACACACCCCGATACTCACACGCACACGCACCGACACTCACTCACAACCCCTGGCACTCTCACACACACACAAACCCCCCCCCGGCACACACACACACACACACACACACACACACACACACACACACACACACACACACACACACCCCGAAACTCACACACACACACCCCCCGACACTCACACACACACACACCCCGACACTCACACACATACACACCCCCCGACACTCACACACACACCCCGATACTCACACACAAACACCCCGACACTCGTACACACACACACACCCCGACACTCACACACACACGCACTCCCCGACACTCACACACACCCCGACACACACACACTCACAACCTGACACACACACACACACACCCTGACACACACACACACACACCCCGCGACACTCACACACACACACACACACACACCCCGACACTCACACACACACACACACCCCGAAACGCACACACACACACACACACCCCGACACTCACACACATACACACCCCGACACTCACACACACACACACACCCCGACACTCACACACACACACACCCCGACACTCACACACACACACACACACCCCGACACTCACACACACACACACACCCCAACACTCACACACACACACACCCCGACACTCACACACACTCCCCGATGCTCACACACACACACACACCCCGACACTCGCACACACACCCCGACACTCTCACACACACACCCTGACACTCACACACACACACCCCGACACTCACACACACACACACACACACACCCCGGCACTCTCACGCACACACACACACCCTGACACTCACACGCACACACACCCCGACACTCACACACACACACACCTCGACACTCACATGCACACACCCCGACACTCACATGCACACGCCCCGACACTCTGATGCACACACCCCGACACTCACACGCACACACACCGACACTCGCTCACAACCCCCGGCACTCACACACACACACACAAACCCCCCCGGCACACACACACACACACGCACGCACGCACGCACGCACGCACGCACGCACACACACACACACACACACACACACACACACAGCCCCCCCAACACTCACACACACACACACACACACACACCCCAATACTCACACACACACACACCCCGACACTCACACACACACACACACACACCCCGACACTCACACACACACACGCCCCCCGACACTCACACACACACCCCGATACTCACACACACACACCCCAACACTCACACACACACACCCCGACACTCTCACGCACACACTCCGACACTCACTCACAACCCCTGGCACTCACACACACACACAAACCCCCCGACACACACACACACACACCCCGACACACACACACACACACCCCCCGACACACACAGACACACACACACACCCCGACACTCACGCACACTCCCCGAAGCTCACACACACACACACCCCGACACTCACACACACACCCCGACACTCACACACACACCCCGACACTCACACACACACACCCCGACACTCACACACACACACACACCCCGACACTCTCACGCACACACACACACCCCAACACTCTCACGCACACACACACCCCGACACTCACACACACACACACCTCGACACTCACGTGCACACACCCCGACACTCACATGCACACGCCCCGACACTCACATGCACACACCCCGACACTCACACGCACACACACCGACACTCTCACGCACACACACACCCCGACACTCACATACACACACACCTCGACATTCACACGCACACACCCCAACACTCACACGCACACACCCTGACACTCACACGCACACACACCGACACTCACTCACAACCCCCGGCACTCACACACTCACACAAACCCCCCCGGCACTCACACACACACACACACACACACACACACCCCCCCTGCAACACTCACACACACACACACACACACACACCCCGACACTCACACACACACACGCACCCCGACACTCACACACACACACACCCCGACACTCACACACATACACACCCCCCGACACTCACACACACATACCCTGACACTCACACACACACACACCCCAACACTCACACACACACCCTGACACTCTCACACACACACCCTGACACTCACACACACGCACCCCGACACTCACACACACACACACACACACCCCGGCACTCTCACGCACACACACACACCCCGACATTCTCACGCACACACACACCCCGACACTCACACGCACACACACCCCGACACTCACACACACACACACCTCGACACTCACATGCACACACCCCGACACTCACATGCACACGCCCCGACACTCTCATGCACACACCCCGACACTCACACGCACACACACCGACACTCGCTCACAACCCCCGGCACTCACACACACACACACAAACCCCCCCGGCACACACGCACGCACGCACGCACGCACGCACGCACGCACGCACACACACACACACACAGCCCCCACAACACTCACACACACACACACACACACACCCCAATACTCACACACACTCACACCCCGACACTCACACACACACACACACACACACCCCGACACTCACACACACACACGCCCCCCGACACTCACACACACACCCCGATACTCACACACACACACCCCAACACTCACACACACACATACCCTGACACCCACAGACTTACCCCGACACTCACACACACACACCCCGACACTCTCACACACACACCCCGACACTCTCACGCACACACTCCGACACTTACTCACAACCCCTGGCACTCACACACACACACAAACCCCCCGACACACACACACACACACCCCGACACACACACACACACACCCCCCGACACTCACAGACACACACACACACCCCGACACTCACGCACACTCCCCGATGCTCACACACACACACACCCCGACACTCACACACACACCCCGACACTCACACACACACACCCCGACACTCACACACACACACACACACCCCGACACTCTCACGCACACACACACACCCCAACACTCTCACGCACACACACACCCCGACACTCACACACACACACACCTCGACACTCACGTGCACACACCCCGACACTCACATGCACACGCCCCGACACTCACATGCACACACCCCGACACTCACACGCACACACACCGACACTCTCACGCACACACACACCCCGACACTCACGTACACACACACCTCGACATTCACACGCACACACCCCAACACTCACACGCACACACCCTGACACTCACACGCACACACACCGACACTCACTCACAACCCCCGGCACTCACACACACACACAAACCCCCCCGGCACTCACACACACACACACACACACACACACACACACCCCCCCCGCAACACTCACACACACACACACACACACACACACCCCGACACTCACACACACACACACCCCGACACTCACACACATACACACCCCCCGACACTCACACACACACACCCCGATACTCACACACACATACCCCGACACTCACACACACACACACCCCAACACTCACACACACCCCAACACTCACACACACACCCCGACACTCACACACATACCCCGACACTCACACACACAAACACCCCGACACTCGCACACACACACACACACTCCCCGACACTCACACTCACCCCGACACACACACACCCACAACCCGACATACACACACACCCCAACACTCACACACACACACACACCCCGACACACACACACACACACACCCTCCGACACTCACACACACATACACACCCCGACACTCACACACACACACACATCCCGACACTCACACACACACACACCCCGACACTCACACACATACACACCCCGACACTCACACACCCACACACACACCCCGACACTCACACACACATACACACACCCCGACACTCACACACACACACACACACCCCGACATTCACACACACACACACCCCGACACACTCACACACACACACCCCGACACTCACACACACACACACACCCCGACACACACACACACACACACCCCGACACTCTCACACACACACACACCCCGACACTCACGCACACACACACATCCCGACACTCACACACACACACCCCCTCCCGACACTCACACACACACACCCCGACACTCACACACACACACACCCCGACACACACACACCCCGACACTCACACACACACACACACACACACACACACCCCGACACTCACACACACCCCGACACACACACACCACAACCTGACATACACACACAACCCGACACACACACACACCCCGACACACACACACACACATACACACCCCGACACTCACACACACACACACACCCCGACACTCACACACACACACACACACACACACACACACACACCCCCCGCAACACTCACACACACACACACACACACACACACACCCCGACACTCACACACACACACGCACCCCGACACTCACACACACACACACCCCGACACTCACACACATACACACCCCCCGACACTCACACACACACACCCCGATACTCACACACACATACCCCGACACTCACACACACACACACCCCAACACTCACACACACACCCCGACACTCTCACACACACACCCTGACACTCACACACACACACCCCGACACTCACACACACACACACACACCCCGGCACTCTCACGCACACACACACACCCTGACACTCTCACGCACACACACACCCCGACACTCACACGCACACACACCCCGACACTCACACACACACACACCTCGACACTCACATGCACACACCCCGACACTCACATGCACATGCCCCGACACTCTCATGCACACACCCCGACACTCACACGCACACACACCGACACTCGCTCACAACCCCCGGCACTCACACACACACACACAAACCCCCCCGGCACACACACACACACACACACACACACACGCACGCACGCACGCACGCACGCACGCACACACACACACACACACACACACACACAGCCCCCCCAGCACTCACACACACACACACACACACACCCCGACACTCACACACACACACACACACACACACCCCGACACTCACACACACACACGCCCCCCGACACTCACACACACACCCCGATACTCACACACACACACCCCAACACTCACACACACACATACCCTGACACCCACAGACTTACCCCGACACTCACACATACACACCCCGACACTCACTCACAACCCCCGGCACTCACACACACACACAAACCCCCCCGGCACTCACACACACACACACACACACACACACCCCCCCCGCAACACTCACACACACACACACACACACACACCCCGACACTCACACACACACACGCACCCCGACACTCACACACACACACACCCCGACACTCACACACATACACACCCCCCGACACTCACACACACATACCCCGACACTCACACACACACACACCCCAACACTCACACACACACCCCGACACTCTCACACACACACCCTGACACTCACACACACACACCCCGACACACACACACACACACACATACCCCGGCACTCTCACGCACACACACACACCCCGACACTCTCACGCACACACACACCCCGACACTCACACGCACACACACCCCGACACTCACACACACACACACCTCGACACTCATGCACACACCCCGACACTCACATGCACACGCCCCGACAGTCTCATGCACACACCCCGACACTCACACGCACACACACCGACACTCGCTCACAACCCCCGGCACTCACACACACACACACAAACCCCCCCCGGCACACACACACACGCACGCACGCACGCACGCACGCACGCACGCACGCACACACACACACACACACACACAGCCCCCACAACACTCACACACACACACACACACACCCCAATACTCACACACACACACACCCCGACACTCACACACACACACACACACCCCGACACTCACACACACACACGCCCCCCGACACTCACACACACACCCCGATACTCACACACACACACCCCAACACTCACACACACACATACCCTGACACCCACAGACTTACCCCGACACTCACACACACACACCCCGACACTCACACACACACACCCCGACACTCACACGCACACACCCCGACACTCTCACGCACACACTCCGACACTCACTCACAACCCCTGGCACTCACACACACACACAAACCCCCCGACACACACACACACACACCCCGACACACACACACACACACCCCCCGACACTCACAGACACACACACACACCCCGACACTCACGCACACTCCCCGATGCTCACACACACACACACCCCGACACTCACACACACACCCCGACACTCGCACACACACACCCCGACACTCACACACACACACACACCCCGACACTCTCACGCACACACACACACCCCAACACTCTCACGCACACACACACCCCGACACTCACACACACACACACCTCGACACTCACGTGCACACACCCCGACACTCACATGCACACGCCCCGACACTCACATGCACACACCCCGACACTCACACGCACACACACCGACACTCTCACGCACACACACACCCCGACACTCACATACACACACACCTCGACATTCACACGCACACACCCCAACACTCACACGCACACACCCTGACACTCACACGCACAAACACCGACACTCACTCACAACCCCCGGCACTCACACACACACACAAACCCCCCCGGCACTCACACACACACACACACACACACACACACACCCCCCCCGCAACACTCACACACACACACACACACACACACCCCGACACTCACACACACACACACACCCCGACACTCACACACATACACACCCCCCGACACTCACACACACACACCCCGATACTCACACACACATACCCCGACACTCACACACACACACACCCCAACACTCACACACACCCCAACACTCACACACACACCCCGACACTCACACACATACCCCGACACTCACACACACAAACACCCCGACACTCGCACACACACACACACACTCCCCGACAGTCACACTCACCCCGACACACACACACCCACAACCCGACATACACACACACCCCAACACTCACACACACACACACACCCCGACACACACACACACACACACACACACACACACACACCCTCCGACACTCACACACACATACACACCCCGACACTCACACACACACACACATCCCGACACTCACACACACACACACCCCGACACTCACACACATACACACCCCGACACTCACACACCCACACACACACCCCGACACTCACACACACATACACACACCCCGACACTCACACACACACACCCCGACATTCACACACACACACACCCCGACACACTCACACACACACACCCCGACACTCACACACACACACACACACCCCGACACTCACACACACACACACACCCCGACACTCTCACACACACACACACACCCGACACTCACGCACACACACACATCCCGACACTCACACACACACACCCCCTCCCGACACTCACACACACACACCCCGACACTCACACACACACACACCCCGACACTCACACACACACACACACACACACACACACCCCGACACTCACACACACCCCGACACACACACACCACAACCTGACATACACACACAACCCGACACACACACACACAACCCGACACACACACACACCCCGACACTCACACACACACACATACACACCCCGACACTCACACACACACACACACACCCCGACAGTCACACACACACACACACACACACCCCCCCCGCAACACTCACACACACACACACACACACACACACACACACACCCCGACACTCACACACACACACGCACCCCGACACTCACACACACACACACCCCGACACTACACACACATACACACACACCCCGACACTCACACACACACACCCCGATACTCACACACACATACCCCGACACTCACACACACCCACACCCCAACACTCACACACACACCCCGACACTCTCACACACACACCCTGACACTCACACACACACACACACACCCCGGCACTCTCACGCACACACACACACCCTGACACTCTCACGCACACACACACCCCGACACTCACACGCACACACACCCCGACACTCACACACACACACACACCTCGACACTCACATGCACACACCCCGACACTCACATGCACACGCCCCGACACTCTCATGCACACACCCCGACACTCACACACACACACACCGACACTCGCTCACAACCCCCGGCACTCACACACACACACACAAACCCCCCCGGCACACACACACACACACACGCACGCACGCACGCACGCACGCACACACACACACACACACACACACACACACAGCCCCCCCAACACTCACACACACACACACACACACACACACCCCAATACTCACACACACACACACCCCGACACTCACACACACACACACACCCCGACACTCACACATACACACGCCCCCCGACACTCACACACACACCCCGATACTCACACACACACTCCCCAACACTCACACACACACATACCCTGACACCCACAGACTTACCCCGACACTCACACACACACACCCCGACACTCACACACACACACCCCGACACTCTCACGCACACACTCCGACACTCACTCACAACCCCTGGCACTCACACACACACACAAACCCCCCGACACACACACACACACACCCCGACACACACACACACACACCCCCCGACACTCACAGACACACACACACACCCCGACACTCACGCACACTCCCCGATGCTCACACACACACACACCCCGACACTCACACACACACCCCGACACTCACACACACACCCCGACACTCACACACACACCCCGACACTCACACACACACACCCCGACACTCACACACACACACACACCCCGACACTCTCACGCACACACACACACCCCAACACTCTCACGCACACACACACCCCGACACTCACACACACACACACCTCGACACTCACGTGCACACACCCCGACACTCACATGCACACGCCCCGACACTCACATGCACACACCCCGACACTCACACGCACACACACCGACACTCTCACGCACACACACACCCCAACACTCACATACACACACACCTCGACATTCACACGCACACACCCCAACACTCACACGCACACACCCTGACACTCACACGCACAAACACCGACACTCACTCACAACCCCCGGCACTCACACACACACACAAACCCCCCCGGCACTCACACACACACACACACACACACACACACACACACACACACCCCCCCCCCGCAACACTACACACACACACACACACACACACCCCGACACTCACACACACACACGCACCCCGACACTCACACACACACACACCCCGACACTCACACACATACACACCCCCCGACACTCACACACACACAACCCGATACTCACACACACACACACCCCAACACTCACACACACACCCCGACACTCACACACATACCCCGACACTCACACACACAAACTCCCCGACATTCGCACACACACACACACACTCCCCGACACTCACACTCACCCCGACACACACACACCCACAACCTGACATACACACACACCCCAACACTCACACACACACACACCCCGACACACACACACACACACACACCCTCCGACACTCACACACACATACACACCCCGACACTCACACACACACACACATCCCGACACTCACACACATACACACCCCGACACTCACACACCCACACACACACCCCGACACTCACACACACATACACACACCCCGACACTCACACACACACACACACACACCCCGACATTCACACACACACACACCCCGACACACACACACACACACCCCGACACACACACACACACACACACACACACACACACACCCCGACACTCACACACACACACACACCCCGACACTCTCACACACACACACACACCCCGACACTCACGCACACACACACATCCCGACACTCACACACACACACCCCCTCCCGACACTCACACACACACACCCCGACACTCACACACACACACCCCGACACACACACACCCCGACACACACACACCACAACCTGACATACACACACAACCCGACACACGCACACACAACCCGACACACACACACACCCCGACACACACACACACACACATACAAACCCCGACACTCACACACACACACACCCCGACACTCACACACACACACACACGCACACACCCTGACACTCACACGCACAAACACCGACACTCACTCACAACCCCCGGCACTCACACACACACACAAACCCCCCCGGCACTCACACACACACACACACACACACACACACACACACACACACCCCCCCCCCAACACTCACACACACACACACACACACACACACACCCCGACACTCACACACACACGCACCCCGACGCTCACACACACACACACCCCGACACTCACACACATACACACCCCCCGACACTCACACACACACACCCCGATACTCACACACACACACACCCCAACACTCACACACACACCCCGACACTCACACACATACCCCGACACTCACACACACAAACTCCCCGACATTCGCACACACACACACACACACTCCCCGACACTCACACTCACCCCGACACACACACACCCACAACCTGACATACACACACACCCCAACACTCACACACACACACACCCCGACACACACACACACACACACACACCCTCCGACACTCACACACACATACACACCCCGACACTCACACACACACACACATCCCGACACTCACACACACACACACCCCGACACTCACACACACGCACACCCCGACACTCACACACACGCACACAACCCGACACACACACCCCGACACTCACACACACACACACACAAACACCCAGACACTCACTCACACACACACACCCCGACATTCACACACACACACACCCCGACACTCGCACACACACACCCCGACACTCACACACACACACACACACACACACACACACACACACCCCGACACTCACACACACACACACACCCCGACACTCTCACACACACACACACACCCCGACACTCACGCACACACACACATCCCGACACTCACACACACACACCCCCTCCCGACACTCACACACACACACACCCCGACACTCACACACACACACCCCGACACACACACACCCCGACACTCACACACACACACACACACACACACACACACACCCCGACACTCACACACACCCCGACACACACACACCACAACCTGACATACACACACAACCCGACACACGCACACACAACCCGACACACACACACACCCCGACACACACACACACACACATACAAACCCCGACACTCACACACACACACACCCCGACACTCACACACACACACACACACACACACCCTGACACTCACACACACACACACACACACACACACAGACCCTGACACACACACACACACACACACACACACACAGACCCTGACACACACACACACACACACAGACCCTGACACACACACACACACACACACACACACACACACACACACACACACTCCCCGACACTCTCACACACACACACACACACACACACACACACCCCGACACTCACACACCCTGACACTCACACACCTACACACACACCCACACACACACCCACACACACACACACACACACACACACACACACCCCCCGACACTCTCACACCCACACACACACCCACACACACACACACACACACACACACAGACATTCTCTTAAGGAGTGATCTAATTAAGGTCTTTAAGATAATGAAAGAAATTAATAAAGTAGACAAAGAGAAAATATTGTAGGATGAGACCAGAACCAGTGGATATAATCTTAAAATTCGAGTTAGGCTGTTCAGAGGTGATGTCAAGAAGCACTTCTTCACACAAAGAGGAGTGGAAATCTGGAACACTCCCCCCCACCCCCCAAAAACCTGTTGAGGCCGGAGGTCAATTGGAAATTTCATAGTGAGATTGATGGATCTTTAGTTAAAGGGGTTACAGGTTACAGAAACAAGGCTGTCAGTGCAGTTAAGGTTCAGGAGGTGAACCATGATCCAATTGAATGTCGGAACAGGCTCAAATGTCCTCCTGTTCCTAGCCCAGTGTGGATTGGGAACTGAACATAAGGAACTTTGTGCTTTGTAGCACCGATTGTCAAGGTGCTTTGCACAGTGAGTCATTGGGGGAGACCCATAAAGAGCAGGTTTCATCTCTCCACAATTCAAGGCACTGGTTAGTAGGTTGGGGACAGGGAGACTGATTTTGATTACAGTGAATGTAGTATTTAATTCAGTATATATATATTTTTAATCCTTGACTGCCTTTACTAGCGAGTGTTCACTCATCTGTTCATCCTAGTTACCATGACACAAAAAGTGTGATGATCTGCATTGGGATCACTGCCTTGGTCTGTCTCGCAGTCAGCATCTTTTCCTTCCAGACAAAGGTACGGTGAACTTATTCCTGGCAGGTTCGCTTCACTGCCAAGGTTGCGTTTATTGCTCATCCCAAGTTGCCTTGAGCTAAGGGTCTCCTGAGGGAGGCAACAGTCAGTTCACAAGAGTACCGAGGGTAGCACAGGAGGATCTGAGAATCAGAGAATGAGTACTGAGGGAATGTTGCACTGTTAGAGGATCAGTTCTGAGGAAGCACTGCACTGTGCATGAGATGTGAAACCAAGGCCCCATCTACCCTTGAAGATTTCATCCTCCCACTGTCTTGTTCAACGCTCCTCCCTCAACCGATATTACCAGAACTGATGAACTGCCCAGTAAAAGTAACATACTGTGGATGCTGGAAATAAAGAAGTCATACTGAGCTCGAAACGTTAACTCTGTTTCTCTCTCCACTGATGCTCCCAGACCTGCCAGGTTTTTCTGGCACTTTTTCATTTTTATTTCAACTGGTATGGACCTGATTGGCCAAGGGCCTCGTTCCATGCTGTAAAATTCTGACTCTGTGAACTGTCCATTTTGCTTGATGCGCTGTGTGTGGGATCTTGCTGTACAAAAATGGCCTCTGAGCTTACCTGCAGAGCGACAGTAACTGCGCTTTGAAGTTACAGAACCTAGGAGGGGCTAATGGGAGAGGTTGGTGGACAGGAACGGAGATGATTTGCTGGGCAAGAAATGAGAGGGATCAGTGCGATTGACCAGTGAGCAGGGAGGGCAAGGGGTCAGGGAGAGGGAGTGAGAAGGGGAAGGGTCGTGGGAGTCAGCAAACCATGTCTGGTTTTAACTATCCCCTCCCTTTGCCTTCTGGGGCTTATTGCAGTTTTGGCCATTAGTTGGGGAAATTCCTCTTGTTAACTGATGCTTCTTGTTACAGTTTGACTTTACCTCTTGCCATGGACTGATGTTTGGATTAATGATGGTGTTGTTTATCACTGGGCTGATCATGGTCTTCACTGTTCCATTCGGATATGTAAGTAATAAAACCTCAACATCTTCCAGCTCCCCGGATGTGAATATGGCAGGGAGGTGGGCAGGATAAATCAATGATAATGAAATGCTGTTTCCACCACTTGGTACATAGTGAACAGACTCTGAATTATAGAAGTTAGAAATATTTATCTACACAGAATATTCTTAGAACATTAAATGCTTTACTTATATTCATTCTCAGGGTGGAGTGGGGCATCGCTGGCAAGACCAGCATTTATTGCCCATCCTTAGTTGCCCCGAGAAGATGATGGTGGGTCATCCTCTTGAACCACGGGTAGTGATTTGAGGTGAGAGTGACTGCCCTTACATTAAAGCTGCATTGACTGAGTGCGGCATCAAGGAGCCCCAGCAAAACTGGAGTCAATGGGAATCGGGGGGAAAACTCTCCGCTGGTTGGAGTCATACCCAGCACAAAGGGAGATGGTTGTGGTTATTGGAGTTCGATCATCTCAGCTCCAGGACATCACTGCAGGAGTACCTCAGGGTAGTGTCCTCGGCCCAACCATCTTCAGCTGCTTCATCAATGACCTTCCTTCCATCATAAGGTCAGAAGTTGGGATGTTCGCTGATGATTGCACAATGTTCAGCACCATTCGCGACTCCTCAGATACTGGCAATATCCAGGCTTGGGCTGACAAGTGGCAAGTAACATTCGCGCCATACAAGTGCCAGGCAATGACAATCTCCAACAAGAGAGAGTCAAACCGTCACCCCTTGTCATTCAATGGCATTACCATCACTGAATCCCCCAATATCAACATCCTGGGGGTTACCATTGACCAGAAACTGAACTGGACTAGCCATATAAATACTGTGGCTACAAGAGCAGGTCAGAGGCTAGGAATCCTGTGGCGAGTAACTCACCTCCTGACTCCCCAAAGCCTGTCCACCATCTACAAGGCACAAGTCAGGAGTGTGATGGAATACTCCCCACTTGCTAGGATGAGTGCAGCTCCCACAACATTCAAGAAGCTTGACACCGTCCAGGACAAAGCAGCCCACTTGACTGACACCACATCCACAAACATTCACTCCCTCCACCACTGACGTACAGTAACAGCAGTGTGTACCATGTACAAGATGCACTGCAGAAACTCACTAAAGCTTCTTAGACAGCCCCTTCCAAACCCACGACCACTACCATCTAGAAGGACAAGGGCAGCAGATAGATGGGAACACCACCACCTGGAAGTTCCCCTCCAAGTCACTCACCATCCTGACTTGGAAATATATCGCCGTTCCTTCACTGTCGCTGGATCAAAATCCTGGAACTCCTTCGCTAACAGCACTGTGGGTGTACCTACACCACATGGACTGCAACAGTTCAAGAAGGCAGCTCACCACCACCTTCTCAAGGACTCTTAAGGATGGGTAATAAATGCTGGCCCAGCCAGCGAAGCCTACATCCCGTGAATAAATAAAAAGAAATACAACGTGGCTACTGGAGATGGTGGAGGTTTGGGACTGCTCCTGAGCAACACTGGTATTCGAGCGTAAGAATAGTCTTCATACCCCAGATGAACTGAGATTGATGGGTTTTTGTTGACCAATTAGTTTCAATGGATATGGATGTAAAATGGACAGAATGAGCTCTATCTTCACTTTCACTCGTAATTTAAATGCACATTCCCCAGAAACAACACAGCCATTCATCTTTAAATATCATAGGTTAATTATCCTAGAATCAGCAGAGAGAGAGGCCATATGGCCCATTGTACCTGTTCCAGCTCTTTGAAAGAGCTGTCCATTGAGTCCCACTGCTCCGCTCATTCCCCACAGCCCTGGGAACTCCCCCACCTTCAATACTGAAAGTTATTATTC
The DNA here is from genome assembly GCF_017639515.1 of Carcharodon carcharias. Classification (NCBI taxonomy): domain Eukaryota; kingdom Metazoa; phylum Chordata; class Chondrichthyes; order Lamniformes; family Lamnidae; genus Carcharodon; species Carcharodon carcharias. Next base: position 192,534,848 of record NC_054472.1, read on the forward strand.
AATCTGCTTCCACCATCCTTCCAGGCAGCGTATTCTAGATCACAACAACTCACTGTGAAAAAATAATTAAAAATTCTCCTCCCCTCCCCCTGCCTGGCCAGAATAAACCAGGACAAGCTTCAGAGTGATTTTTTTTTTTACTTGTTCACAGGGTGTGGACATCGCTGGCTAGACCAGCATTTATTGCCCATCCCTAATTGGCCCTTGTTCAGAGGGCAGTCAAGAGTCAACCACATTGCTGTGGGTCTGGAGTCACACGTAGGGCAGACCAGATAAGGACGGCAGATCCCCTAATGGGCGTTAGTGAACCAGATGGGTTTTCATGACAAAAGCAAAATATGGCGGATGCTGAAATATTTCAGCAGGTCTGACAGCATCTCTGGAGCAAGAAACAGAGTTAACCTTCCAAGTCCCTGCTGAGTTTATCCAGCATTTTCTGTTTAGGTTTTTATGACAATCGGAAATGGTTTCATGGTCATTATTAGACTTTTAATTCCAGATGTTTAATTGGATTGAAATTCCATCATCTCCCATTCAAACCCAGGTCCCCAGAGCATTACCCATTGGGGTCTGGATTGACGGTTCAGTGACAATACCATTATGCCACCATCTCCCCAAGGTGTTACCTGCATTGAGAGCAGGTGATGCTCATTGATGCCTGTACTTGAGCTGGGTTTTTTTCTCCAGTAGAGGGGACTGTTTCTGGAGAAGGAGAGGGGATTCAGAAGAGAACAGTGGAAACTGGTATTTATACTGACCTATAGTTTAACAGTAAAACAGTTGTGATTCACACAATGTCTTCTGCTGCCTGATTCGGTAAATAGGGGACATGATAGCACTTCTCTGGTTCTTTTACCAATTATCTTAAATCTGCCCTCTGGTTACCGACCCTGGAAATAGTATCTTTGTGAGTTTGAACATCTCCATTAAATCCCCCCGTGAACCTCCCGCTCTAAGGAAAACATTCCCAGCTTCTCCAGTCTCTCCAGGTAACTGAAGTCCCTCATCCATGCTACCATTCAAATAAATCTCCTCCACACCCCTTCCAAAGTCTTGACATCCTTTCCTAATTGTGGTGCCAGAATTGGACTCAATACTCAAGTTGTGGCACCAAAATCAGAATTAATGTGGAGACCTGTTTAAAGAACAGAAACGTGGTTTTAAATCTGTCTTCTCTGGTTGCCAATCGCACTGTCAGTGGACCAGTTTTCCTTAGTTATTCTTTGAAAGCCATTCATGAGTGAGTATAACCACATACAGATCTAGCTGGGGCCTGACCAAGGTTTTTTACAGGAAGGATAAGTGAATTTATTTGGGTAACTGGTTTTCATTGGTTGCGCATTGGTGATCTGGTCCCTTTCTGAAGCTTGATGACTCCTCCTAGGGATAGGAGCATTATGAGTAAGGAGTTTATACAGTAAAGAACAGGACAGCACCAACTGCTAACTCTGCTTTCATTTCAGCTCCCCTGGTTACAGACATTTTATGCAGGACTTGGAGCCATTGTCTTCACTATGGTAAATAAATTACAACATTCTTATACGTGCCTGCAGCAAACAGAAGAGGGGTTGAGCAGCTAAGATGATTAATTGCAGTTTTCTCTAGTGTTGTGTTGTCTTGTTGCTGGGGATTGGGTGGGTTACACACCCAGGTTACAGTCCCAGTATTGTGCACTCATTTCTTGGACATGGATGAGGGGAGAATGGAAAGCCAAGCAGTCCTGAGGCTGGAGATGGGAATATACAAAATGCTAACTCGAAATGCGAGACAGTTTGTTTAGATGGAGTCTATTGTTTCAACCATTCGATGTAAAGATTGTCCACATTGCCAGTAAAGCTACAGTGATCGTGGATGCATTGTCTCGGGTATAACTAACTGAAATAAGTATAAGGGGGAAGAATGAATGAATGAATGTAAGTCTCGTGTTTTGTTGTCCATGTGTCACAAAACTTGTGATGGAACGCATTTTTAAAATCCTTTTAAAGGGCAGAGGCATGTAAAGAACCTATTTTTATTTTCCTTGCTTTAAAATTGGACCGTGGCTTTAAAAACCACCATTCCTGCAGTTGAAAGACATGTTCACTGGATCAGGATGAGGAATACTTACAATGTTGCTATCCTGGAACAGAGTGTGCCATAAAAGAACAGGATGGTTCCAGAAAGGAGTCCTGGACTAAGGGGAACTGCCTGACGACAGCAAGCTCCTGACCAGGTGACCAGGGTTTTGTGTGGTAACAGTGTAGGCAGTACAGCTCCTAGCCTGCAAAGAGGGAAGACCTCAAACCTCTCTCTCCTGTATTTGTGAGATTCCAGTAATTCTGCCATAGTAGCTAGCTGGCTATTCCTCACATCTCTGTAACCTGCTTTCTCTGAAAACCCCTGGAAAATCACCAGTTGAGACATTGAAAAGTCAGTTTTTCAACCAGTGAACCACAGACTGAAAGTGCTGGGAGAGCACCTCATGTCATCGACAACAAACTGAAAGGAATTTGGAAGACATCAGTCAAAATCAACCCATCAAATCCTGTACTCCAGATTGGTGCTATTGAGCTCTTTTATCCCACCCTTAAAATCCATATTTTGTGTGTCTTATCTGTGCATGTGTGTGTATAGGGATTTAAGAAGGGGTAGAGTTTAAGTTATAGTGTTAGAGGTTAGCAGTTCATGTTTCTTTTGCCACTGGTTAAAGACAATTTGTTCAATAAACAGTTATTTTCTTATTAAGTTTACAAACCTAGTGCTCGTATTCTGTTAACCTAAATAAGACCGTTTGGTAGAATTGGGGCAATCTGGTGGTTTGGTCAAACTTTTCACATTCGTCACGGCTCAGGGAACAGTGGGACTTGTTATTACAGCGCACTGTCCCCTACGAGCTGTGACACCAGGGTCAATACTGAGGGAGTGCTGCACTGTTGCGTGTCAGTGCTGAGGGAGTGCTGCACAGTTGCGTGTCAGTGCTGAGTGCTGCACTGTTGCATATCAGTGCTGAGGGAGTGCTGCACTGTTGCGTGTCAGTGCTGAGAGAGTGCTGCACTGTTGCGTGTCAGTGCTGAGGGAGTACTGCACTGTTGCGTGTCAGTGCTGAGGGAGTGCTGCACTGTTGCGTGTCAGTGCTGAGGGAGTGCTGCACTGTTGCATGTCAGTGCTGAGGGAGTGCTGCACTGTTGCGTGTCAGTGCTGAGGGAGTGCTGCACTGTTGCGTGTCAGTGCTGAGGGAGTGCTGCACTGTTGCGTGTCCGTGCTGAGGGAGTGCTGCACTGTTGCATGTCAGTGCTGAGGGAGTGCTGCACTGTTGCATGTCAGTACTGAGGGAGTGCTGCACTGTTGCGTGTCAGCACTGAGGGAGTGCTGCACTGTTGCGTGTCAGTACTGAGGGAGTGCTGCACTGTTGAAGGTTATATTTTTCAAGTGAGGCAATAAGCTCATCTGCCCTCAACTAAATGATCCAACTTCATCCCTCGAAGAAGTGCAGGAGACCCCTGGACCAATGTTTATCTCTCAATCAACATCACAAAATCAAAACCGATTAACCGCTCATTATCCTTTGTGGGATCTTGCTGTGTACAAATTAGCTGTTGCAATCCCGACCTTACAACAGTGACTGCACTTCAAAAGCATTTCTTTAATTGCAAAGTGATTTGGGATTTCCTGAGGTATGAAATGTACTTTAGACACACGAGGCTTTCTCTGTAAACTCTAATTCTGTAAATGGCGTGTAAAAGTTAATCTAGAACACTGCGGGTAGGACAGGTTCACACTCGTAAAATTGACTTTTAGACAGATATCGGGAGGTTCAATATATGTGGAGACATGTCAGTGCTTAGAGTGGGTATAATCCAAAACCCAGGAAAGCATTTGAGAAACAATTACAGACGCAGCAATGGGTTGTGGAGTGTGGTGGCACTGGGGAGTGGAGAGATTTTCTGGGTTAATTAAGCAAAGGTCTGCGCGATGGCCTCCTTTTTCAATAAGGGTTTTGTGACCTGGTGTGTGAGATTCATTAAGAGGCCTGTTTCCTGCTGGTGAAAGCTGTGAGATGTATTCCTGTTGTTCAGCTGCCATGTTGATTTTGGTCTTCATCTTCCTGTGTTCCTGTCACAGTTCCTGGCTTATGACACACAGCTTCTCCTGGGGAACAAGCGCTACTCCCTGAGCCCGGAAGAACATGTGTTTGGAGCACTCTGTCTCTACACAGACATCATCTACATCTTCATGTTCCTCCTCCAGCTGTTCGGGAGTCGGGATTGAGCAGCTCCAGGCTCCTTCCCAATGATTTTATATCTTGTCTTCAGCTGCATTTTGTATCTTTTCGTTTTATCTTTGCATTGTGTTTTGAAGCAACCACAGACCCCCACCCACCCCCCCGCCCCCCTTTGCCTCCTTTTTCCCACCCACCCATGAGATCAGTGATCATTTTGGCCCTTTTATTCAATTCTCCAACCTTGGATGTACAGTTACTAAGTCTTACACCGCAAACTAATATTCCTTTTTGCTCATGGTTTAGCTTCCTTCACAGGTGCTTTGTTATGTTAAAGTGTGAGGTACAGAGCCCCGTCAATGGTGCCTGCCCGGGTTGGGAAAGCTTCTGGGAAAACAGCCAGTCTTGGAACAAAACCCATGTCAGAACACACTGATAAACCCCTCTCACTTAACGACTGAAGACCCTTCAAACCTGTTTTGAGTTATTAGTAGAAAAGGTGTGCAGCAGGGACAGCCCAGTTCAGTCACATTTTTTTTGCTCCCAAACTTTTTCATGTTGCCTTTGTCTATCCACTGCAAAGACACTGACTCCTGCTGGGGTGGGGGGGGGGGGCAAGTGCCAGATGCCCTCTGCTCCCTCAAACTAAGTGGCTTATTTCACTATTCGACTTGGGTAGGCATCACAACCACACTTCTTCTCTGGTCGGGGTTGTGATGAGTAATCATTTCTGGCCACAGGCTCCCTTTCAGTCATTATTCCCCCTACCTCCACACAGCCCAGCAGACACAGCCCAAGCAGCTCCATTCCATCAGTTTTTTTAATAACTAAAGCTGGATTTCGGTTTTAACATTTCAAAATGTACAGAGACAAGTCTAAGTTCTTTTAAATTATTGTTTGTATTTTGTGTGATGTAATGCACGTCCCAGGCTCCATTGTCTGGTGGAATTCTAGCTATTTCTGCTTTATATATATATATATATATATATATTTTGGTATTAACAGGCAGTTTTAATAAGCTGAAACATGGGTTCAGTATTTGAGCTTCTCAGCATAAGTCCCTGTGATAAAACAGCCCCAAAATCCAAACTGTTCCACTCAATACCATTTCCTGTCCCTGACATTCGGTGCCCAGCCTTGCTGGGTGCAGCACACCATGGTTATAACTGAACTGACAGTGGTGATTCCAGCCTCCACCTCCCTTCCATGGAGCAGAGTTGGCAGTAACTTGCTGATTTGTTTCTAAGTCTCACCAGCTCTGCCCACCTCTGACTCCACTGCATCACCGGGTGCCCACAGCAAATTTTGGAGTTGGCTGTAGCGCTGGCAGTTTGGTTCTGCCTTGCATCAGCTGTCTGGGTGCTGTTTAATGTCGGGCTATCCAGATTTGTAAAGTGAGAGAGTCAGCAGCCTCAGCTCTCCACCAAATCTTCTGCAGGCTGCAAAACAATAGGCCGTCCTGAGCCAGCCTCTGTCCTCATAGCAAGCTTTCGGTGAACAGTTTGAATAAATAAAAACGAAGAGGCCCTTCAGGTATGAGAAAAGACTCAAGTGTGTTAATGTGAAATCTGTGACAGTATTCTCTGAACTTGTGTGCTCTTTGAATTAAATATTGTTACCACCTTTTCAATTGGTTTGGAAGCTTCTTCCTTTCAGTAAGTACAATCACAGTACCACGCAAGAGGCCATTCAGCCCATCATGTTCTTGCTGCCTCTTCGAAAGAGCTATACAATTAGTCCAATTCGACTTGGTCTTTCCCCATAGTCTTTCAAACAAGGGCTGCCAGGTTCCCCTCTCGCTCAATTAGGTAAGATTTTTGATAGACATCGGAGTTGATGGTTAAGGAGGGAAGACAGGAAAGTTGAGACCAGCCATGATCTTATTGAATGGCGGAGCAGGCTCAAAGGGCTGAATGGTCTAGTCCTGCTCCTAAGTCCTATGTTCCTTTCTCTTCCTTCTCTAACAATATTGTTCCAATCTCCCATAACAAACACATAACTCTTTCCACTCTCCTGTTCCATTAGTTTTTCAATTCTATCTTACATTTCATCAATCTTCATGTCTGGATGTTCACTTGTAGGCGTTTGTACCTGAATAGCAGTAATGTCCAAAGATAGCCCCTTGAGTTTCACAAGCAGCAGTCTATCTGACTTGCATTTCAGTTCATTCACACGGTTAGTGGCTTCCTTGTCTAGCATCACTCCTACTCCCCATTCCGTTTCATTTCCTCCTCAGTATATCATTCTCACTTCATCACTCATGAAGTCACCTTCTCCTGTACCTCATAATGTGAGGACATTTTGATTTGGAGTGTTGTTTTGCAAGGATGTGAGACATATAGGAGAAACCAACTTGTTAAATAGGTTTGAAATATGGATTTGGAGGAAAATAGAAAGGATCAACTGGACAGAATAAGTTAAATGAAGTGCTGAGGAGAGTGAATGAACAAAGTAATTTTCTGAACATAATTGAAAAAAAGCAGGGAGACTGGGTAGGGCACATCTCAAGAGGAAATGCTGGATGGACGGAAAATTGAAGGATGTTACTGGCAAACGAAAATTCTGGCAGAGGACAGAAAGACATGGAGAAGGCAATAAGCCAAGGACTTACCTTTGGGCAGAGCACACATGGTGATGACCTTTTGTTTATAGCCCCTTGTCCTGGTCTCCCCTATATGTGGAAATGTCAAAAACTGTACTGTTCCTGGTGCTTTCTTAGTACATAGGAACATAGGACTTAGGAGCAGGAGTAGACAATTCGGCCCTTTGAGCCTGCTCCGCCATTTGATAAGATCATGGCTGATTCTGGCTGTGGTCTGAATTCCGCTTTCTTGTCTGAACCCCATACTCCTGGACTCCCTGGTCTATCAAAAATCGAACCCTGCCTTGAATAAATGCAATGACCCAGACTCCACTGCTCTCTGGAGAAGAGAATTCCAAAAACTAACCACCCTCTGAGAGAAAAAATTCTCATCTCTGTCTTCAAAGGTAGACAGACCTTTTATTCTTCATTTGTGTCCCCTAGTTCTACTCTTCCCCCCACAAAAGGAAACATCCTCCCAATATCTACCCTGTCAAGTCCCCTCAGGATCTTGTATGTTTCAATAATAACACTCATTCTTCTAAACTCCGATGGGTACAGCCCAACCTGTTCAACCTTTCTTCATAAGATAAGCCCGTCATCCCAGGAATGGGTCCAGTGAACCTTCTCTGAACTGATTTTAATGTAATTATATCCTTTTTCAAATGAGACCAAAGCTGTACACAGTATTCCAGATGTGGTCTCACCAAGGCCCTGTACAGCTGCAATAAATTTAATGAGGGATATTAAACAAGTTCACATAGATGACAACCACTGGCTGCTGATTATCTGGATTATGTCACTATCCGATTATGGGATAAAAGCCAAAAACTGCGGATGCTGGAAATCCAAAACAAAAACAGAAACAGAAATACCTGGAAAAACTCAGCAGGTCTGGCAGCATCGTCGGAGAAGAGCACAGTTGACGTTTCGAGTCCTCATGACCCTTCAACAGAACTAAGTAAAAATAGGAAAGGGGTGAAATGAGATACAGATAGTCTATACAGATAGACCCCCCCCCCCCCCACCCCACCAGGTCTATATGTACCTTGTTTGTCCTGCTTTCTACCCTTAATTAGCACATTCCTTTAGATAACACCACGACCTTCAACATCTTTGTCCTTTTGTCTGTGACATCTTTTGGTTATCTCCACCTATTACTGGTTTCTTGTCCCAACAATCCCCCCACCCCACCCACCCCTTAAACCAGCTTATATTTCACCCCTTTCCTAATTTTACTTAGTTCTGTTGAAGGGTCATGAGGACTCGAAACGTCAACTGTGCTCTTCTCCGCCGATGCTGCCAGACCTGCTGAGTTTTTCCAGGTATTTCTGTTTCTGTTTCCGACTAGCCTCACTAGTCTCTCAAGGTCATCCTGGGATTATGCTACAGGTTTGTGTGCAATTCTCTTTGTAACCAGAAACTAACTCAAGAGCATAAATGTGATACTCCAAGCTCTTCAAAGCCCATCAGTATTACGAGAGTTAGCAAAATGTTCCACTTTTTTATTAATCGTTTTGCATCTAAGGAGGTATAAAGTTTTGTAATCCAGTAAAATCTGCCATCTTGATTTTGTTACTACAATTTACTTCTGATCTGCAGTATATGAGCCATGATGCACAGACTGTGATTATTTTTCTGCTATTCAAAGGCTAACCAAACACAAAAGGGCTTGTATCAATTCAGTGACCTAATTACAAGTGATTCAATGGATTTCCAGGCAACACTACATTAGCAGAGTAGGAAGTGAGAGCTTCGTCACAGGAGGGGTCTTTGGCACCTATCCTGAGAGCAGTAAGTGGAGACATCCAACAACCAAGCTGTGGATGTCTTTATCATTTAGGGTGAAAGCTAAATCAGTGACCCCTGGAATTTGGGCTCAACAGAAAGACCTTACTCAGTAACAGAGGCATTTGGCAAAAAAAAAAAGTGCTCAATACACACTCAAGACACTCAGAGAGCACACCTTCCCATGTGGGCACACATGAGAGCACGTTAACAGGGCCACACAACAGTACATGTGCCAATGTGGACATGATAGCACACATACCAACAACATAAGAGCACACATGGTAACAGGCACATGAGAGTACACATGCCAACGCAGAGAAACACAACAGCACACATGCTAACAGGTACACACGAGAGTACACATGCCAAGGCAGAGAAACACAGCAGCACAATGCCAACGCAGACGCACGAGGGCATCCGTGCCAATGCAGACAAAACACAAGAGCACAAATGCCAACACGTACAGACACAAGGGCACGTGCTAACATGGACACACAACAGCACATGTATTAACACACAACAGCGCACACATTAACAGACACGAGCACTCTCAATAATGGGGATACATACAAGACACGCAAATACAAATGTGTTAATGTACACACAAAAACAATAAAACACAAGTGCACATGGCAACATACAAGATCCCATACAATAGATGAAAGAGCACACAATACATACGTTCAATAATAAAAACATGCATGGTGTGAGAACACACACAAGAATACATGTACAAAGCAAATAACTCAACTTCTAAATTTCACAACATTTCTTTCCAACAAAATACTTTCATGATAAACAGAATTCTAAGAAAATCATTCCAGAAAAAGACAGGGTCTGCAGCAGATAATCTGTGCTCCGATTCCACACTAATACTTTACTCAGTAACATTATTTGGTCATTAACAAAAGTCTGCAATACACACAATTACACAGCCACAAGATCCATGTTAACATATGAAGCACATGCAATAACACACACACACACACACACGGGAGTGTGCACACAGGATGTAAATCCATACATACAGGGACATGGCAGCACAGACCATGACAAGAGTGTACATCTAATAACACATAGACAAGTGAGAGGGCACATGACTGAGAAGCAAGGGCATTCATGATGACACAGACACATATGCACATCAACGCAAACAGGGCCACACACGATTGTACACCTGATTGCACACGGGGTGACAAGCACGCACACAATAACGCTCGTGGACATATGCAGACATAAAACATAGACCCATGTGCATGAGGGAAGCATGACACATGCATGACACGCATGAAAGCAAAAGGACACATACACTGATACACGTGCACAGACATCAGTCAACAGGACAAGTTTCAACACAATTTCCTTACAAACAAAAAAGTGCTTTCTCTCTCATATTAATTGTAATGGAATGCTAACAAAAATTCCTTCCAGAAAAACACTCATTCTCAGGAGCCCCACCCATAGTGAGGTCACCCCAGCTGTCCGTCAAATTGTTTGCTACAGCGACAAGACATCTGGCTAGTGCAGAATGGGAGGCAGCCAGAGTTGTGGCTGGTTCCATCGGGTTGACAGGTAAAGATCGGTAAGCAGTCTTGGGGTGGGTGACTGAGGCAGCTCTGGATGTCACACTTCCCCTTAAGGGGGACAGAAATCTGCAAAGTAGGGATGTTGCAAGGCTTCCTCAGCTGAAATTCTTTGCACTGGGTTGCATTTCAACAGGTTCTGCACATAAAACACAAAAAGAAGACACATGAATCTTAAGGGAGAGATGGGACAATTATAGTCACCATCCTCTGACAGCACAGGGTTACAGCAATGGAGATTCCTCCAGAAAGTTCCTACACAAGGTAACTTCAGGTGGTTTCAACACAAACCCAAATGGGCCACGGCCAAAACTGGTAAAAGTTTTGTATGTAAAGGACAATCTCAACAGGGAGGTCACAGACTGGGGGGACAAATGAAAAATGTCACCACAGGATATACGATACAGAAACAGGCCAGTCAGCCTAATCAGCCCATGGGTGTTTATGCTCCACTCGAGTCTCCCCCCCCCATCTTTACTCATCTAAATCTACCATTGTAACCCTCTATCTCCCCTTCTCCCTCATAAACTTGTCTATCTTCCCCTTAGATACATCTATATTTGCTTCAACCACTCCCTGAGGTAGTGAGTTGTACATTCTCAACACTCTCTAGGTAAAGAAGTTTCTTCCGAATTCCCTATTGAATTTCTTGGTGACTGTTAGCTCCTCAAAAAATTCAATAAGGTCAGTCAAGCAAGAGTTTCCCTTTTTGAAATCCATGCTGACTATTCATAGAATCAGGGTCATTTACAGCACAGAGGGAGGCCATTCAGCCCAACAAGTCCTTGCCAGCTCCCCACAGAGTAATCCAGTCAGTCTCATTCCCCCACTTGACCCAGGAGTCCTCCAAGTTTATTTCCTATTCATTATTCTATTTGTTATTTCTAGATGTTCTTCTATTTTTTTCCTTTAGTAGGGGACTGATTATTTTTCCTACGACTGATATTAAACTGGCTAGTCTATAATTCCCTACACCTATTCCATCGCCCTTCTTAAATACAGGAATTACATTAGCTATCTGCCAATCCTTTGACACTCCACCGTTTTCTAACAAGTCATTAAATATCTACAGTAATGCCTCTGCTATCTCTTCACCAGATGCTTTTAAAATACGTGGATACGATCCATCTGGACTAGAGGCTTCTTCATCTTTGAATTCCTTTATTGAAATGAACGTGCCTGTAACGTATTTTACTATTTTATTTGATGTTCCTTGATAATTTAATTTCATTGGTCCTTTTTGCCATTTCGTTTATTTTTTTGACTTCTCTCCTAATCTCTTGATACTTTCTCTTATCCTAAGCTCCTCGGCTGTCTATGTAGTTAACGTTTGACTCTTTCCGAAGCCTCAAGGGCAACACATGCTGGTCTTGCCAGCAACGTCCACGTCCAATGAGAAAGAATATTTTCCCCGGTCTTTATTCATCCATGGAGTTTCACTAGTGTTTAGTTTGCTCTCTCCTTTCAATGGAATATGTTTGTCCTCCACTCTATTATTGAACACCGTTTCCATTGTTGCTCTACATTTGCCAATATTGTTGACCATTTTATTTTCCCAAGTTCTATTCTCAACCCCGTCAAAATCAGCTTTTCGCCAATATATTTTGTTCTCGTCATACTTATGTCATTCTCCATCATCATCATGAAGCATATGTATATTATGATCACTATTTTGAAGATGTTCCCTTACTTTTAATTCTCTTATTTTAAAAAAAATTTAGTTCATTCATGGGATGTGGGCTTCGCTGGCTGGGCCAGCATTTATTGCCCATCCCTAATTGCCCTTGAGAAGGTGGTGGTGAGCTGCCTTCTTGAGCCGCTGCAGTCCATGTGGTGTAGGTACACCCACAGTGCTGTTAGGGAGGGAGTTCCAGGATTTTGACCCAGCGACAGTGAAGGAACGGCGATATATTTCCAAGTCAGGATGGTGAGTGACTTAGAGAACTTCCAGGTGGTGGTGTTCCCATCTATCTGCTGCCCTTGTCCTTCTAGATGGTACTAGTCATAGGTTTGGAAGGCGCTATCGAAGGAGCCTTGGTAAGTTTCTGCAGTGCATCTTGTAGATGGTACACACACTGCTGCTACTGTGCGTCGGTGGTGGAGGGAGTGAATGTTTGTGGATGTGGTGCCGATCAAGTGGGCTGCTTTGTCCTGGATGGTGTCAAGCTTCCTGAGTGTTGTGGGAGCTGCCCTCATCCAGGCAAGTGGAGAGTATTCCATCACACTCCTGACTTGTGCCTTGTAGATGGTGGACAGGCTTTGGGGAGTCAGTCAGGAGGTGAGTTACTTGTCACAAGATTCCTAACCTCCGACCTGCTCTTGTAGCCACAGTATTTATATGGCTAGTCCAGTTCAGTTTCTGGTCAATGCTAATCTCCAGGATGTTGATGGTGGGGGATTCAGTGATGGTATTGCCATTGAAGGTCAAGGTTAGTTCTCTCTTGTTGGGGATGGTCATTGCCTGGCACTTGTGTGTTGCGAATGTTACTTGCCACTTGTCAGCCCAAGCCTGGATATTGTCCAGGTCTTGCTGCATTTGGACATGGACTGCTTCAGTATCTGAGGAGTTGCGAATGATGCTGAACCTGCTCTCATTCATTCCCCAATATGAGATTGAACAGCAAATCATCCCTAGTAGGACTTATATTGAGATAGAAAGGGGTCCTGTACACATTGTAGGAACTCCATTCCCTTATCCCCTTTACTACCTCTTCTATCTAATTAATATCAGGGTAACTGAAGTTCCCCATGATTATAATTACATGTTTCATTACTCAATTCCTAATTTGTCTGCATATTTCCTCCCTCACCTGCCTTCCACGTTGACATGAGGAAATTCCTTTCTTTTCCCCACAGCGAGTGGTTAGTGTCTGGAATGCACTGCCTGAGCGTGCAGTGGAGGCAGGTTCAATTGAGGCATTCGAAAGGGAATTGGATCACTATCTGAAGGCAAAAAAATTGCACGACTACTGGGGAAGGGAGTTGCTCTTGCAGAGAGCCAGATGGGCTGAATGGCCTCCTTCTGTGCTGTAACCGTTCTATGAAATCTCTGGCACGAGGCTTGAACCCACAAGCCTCTGAATCAGAGTCAAAAGTTGCATCAGGGAAGCTGAAACTCTGACAAAGGAGCCTGGAGCCGTTAACAAATATAATTTTAATAACCATCTGATCCCAGAGTCTCTCTCACCTGCAGGAGGTCTCGTCCAGTAGTGTTGAGTTTTGGAACAACATTTAGTAAAGATGTTGTCGCTGGGTACATGGGGTAGGGCTGGAAAAGAACACAGAGTCAGGGATTCTTGTTAAACTGCTTTCCATGAGTGCAGAGATTAGACTGGGTAGAAGGAACATGCATTAAAACATACACGGCTAGATCAAATGTTCACATAGAAAATCGTTATTAGTTAGTCTTCCTCTGGTGCAGTGCAGGTACTGTCTTACCCAGGCCACCATGTTCATCACCAGTATCTATATTCCACACGCTAACTGCAGCGGCCTTGCTCTGATCAGAAGCCTAGACTGCCATTAGCGATCTTCCTGGAATGCTCAGTACTACAGTTCATGCCACAGCTACTGAGGGATTGCATCTTACTAATGAAATAAAGCCTCCATCCCATGGGGAAGATGGGACACATTACTCAGGGGCAGGGAGTTAGGGAAGATGGAAGTGGAGGTTGGAAGAGCGAAGTTAGGCATTGGGGAGAGTGAGAGGGCGTCAATAAGAAAGGGAATGAGGAGATGGACCAGGGCATGAAGGACAGATATGGTTGATGGTGGAGAGAGGGATCAGGAAAGAGGATGGGGAAGACTGTGCGAGAAGGAGAAAACAGAGGGGCACAAGGGCAAAGAGATTGGGTGAAGAGAGGACACCACGGGAGGGGAGTAAGTGGGTTTGAGTAGAGGAGACCGGGTTAGAAAAGTTTACATAGCGTGGGCGGTTTTAGAGCTGAGGCAGACCAGGTAAAGAAAGCAGGTAGAAAGGGAGAGAGAAAGGGGGAACCGGGGGGAGGGAGAGAGATGGAGGGTGTCAGAGATGGAGGTGAGAGGGACTCAGGGAGAAGGTGTCAGGAAGCAGCAAGGAGAGAGATAAGGTAAGGGGAGGGGTGAAAGATTGAGGGTGTCAGAGATGGAGGGTGAGAGAGAATGGGGAACGAGGAGAAATTGGAAGAAAAGAGAGATCTGGACAAAGAGTGAGATAGAGAGAGAGGGGTAGACAGATGGAGTAATATTAAAACTGGGAGAGGGGGAAACTAAAAGGAAAGAGTGAGAGACAGAGCATTAATAAAGGAGTAGGACCAGGAGAAAGTAACAGATGCAATGAAGGAAAATAAAGGGTTAGATGGAAACAAGGGTATGAGAGGGACAGAGCGAGGCAGAGAAAGATACGGAGAGAAAGAGTGATCAGGAGAGAAGTGACATTAGCTGCCTAAATATTCTTTCAGGTAATTAAGGATGGACAGCAAATGCTGGCCTAGTCGGCGATGCCCACGCCCTGTGAAAGAATTTTTAAAAATCTCTCCCATAAGTGGTCCGAGTATCTTATGTTCAGGAGTGTGCCCATCTGTCCAATATCTAATTTTTAATAACGTGGGCACAACAGGACTCTTGGGATCAGAACAAGATACTGTGTTTTTCACATGTGCACTTTTCTCATTGTAAACGATGTACTTGGTGAGCTGAGGCCAGATATAATGGAAAAGCCGTTTTAGGTTACCGACACATAGGGGAGATATTAATGAAAATCAAAGCAAATCCTCCTTCTCTCCTCAGCAATTTAATCCTCCACTTAAATTTCGTGTCCAGCCAGGAAAGGACTGACTTGACCACAATAGGGAATGGACAGTAAACCTGTTGATAAAATGGGCTAACTCTCCTACCAACCTCAGCTGCGTTCTCTGTCCATAACCAGCTGTTCCAAAAACAAATGAGGGCCAATTTAGCTGCTAGGTCTAGGATGAACCTTAACTCTACCACTGAGGGCAGGCGGTGAGATGTGACATTTCACAGACTGGCCCTGTCTGGTTTTCATACACATCTTCAAATCCCTGCCGCTGGGGTGGGGGTGGGGGTGGGGGCAGGGGGGAGGAGGAGTGTGGGTGATGAGGAGAGGGGAATCGTTGGGGACAGTGTGAAACACAGGAGGGGAAACCCAGGGTAAAAGGTTAGACACAGAAGGGAGATCACAGAATTACACAGAAATTACTTTTCTTCTCCGCCGATGCTGCCAGACCTGCTGAGTTTTTCCAGGTAATTCTGTTTTTGTTTTACACAGAAATTACTACTGGCTGTTTGGACATCTAGTCCATGTTGATATCTATTCTCCATATGAATAGTCCCTCAGTATTTTTCAATTTCCCCTTTATCACCATCGCCTTTATGTTCCACATATTTATTGTTTGACAGTTTCATTGTTGACCGTATCTCTTTATTCAACCAGAGTCTGACAGAATCAGCTCAGAAATGTCTATTAACAAACGATTTCGCACTCATTCCCATTCTCATAGGAACAGGAGGCCATTCAGCCCCTCGAGCCTGTTCCACCCTTCAATCAGATCATAGCTAAAATATACCTAAACTCCATTTACCCAGCCTTGCTCCATATCCCTTGACACCCTCTCACTCTCTTTCCTGCCTTCCCAGCTCTGGAACCCTGAGGGCAGGAGCCTCAGGTTCCTGTTCCTTGGAAGTCTTGGGATGATCGCTAAAACAATAGAGAAGCAGTAATCCTAATCTCAATCCTATATCCCTTCATTTACAATCCTTCAACGACCTGTCTAATCATGTAGACATGGTTTCTGTTTTGATCCCTTTGTAAATTTAAGCACTTCCCTCAAATCACCCTTGCAGCTTTTCTGTACTAATGTAAACTCTCCTCTCGGGCGGCTGACACAGAATCCAGCAGGAACACCTCACTCACCTTGTAGTCAGGTAGCTTAGTCATGGAAGGCCACTGCTCCTCTGTTGGGGTCCCCAGCAAAGTAAGAATGTCAAGGAACATTCCAGAAGCAGGAGTGAGAAAGGGAAAGATAGAAACTGGAGATAGGAAAGGAGATGAGGCACACAGACGTGTGTATGTGTGAGAGAGAGAAAAAAAGAGAAACGCAGAGAGAGAGAAACGCAGAGAGAGAGAAACGCAGAGAGAGAGAAACGCAGACAGAGAGAAACGCAGACAGAGAGAAACGCAGACAGAGAGAAACGCAGACAGAGAGAAACGCAGACAGAGAGAAACGCAGACAGAGAGAAACGCAGACAGAGAGAAACGCAGACAGGGAGAAACGCAGACAGGGAGAAACGCAGACAGGGAGAAACGCAGACAGGGAGAAACGCAGACAGGGAGAAACGCAGAGAGGGAGAAACGCAGACAGGGAGAAACGCAGACAGAGAGAAACGCAGACAGAGAGAAACGCAGACAGAGAGAAACGCAGACAGAGAGAAACGCAGACAGAGAGAAACGCAGACAGAGAGAAACGCAGACAGAGAGAAACGCAGACAGAGAGAAACGCAGACAGAGAGAAACGCAGACAGAGAGAAACGCAGACAGAGAAACGCAGACAGGGAATAAAACACAGTGAGAACAGGAGACGGTTTCAGAGAGAGGGCGAGTGAGAGATAGTAAGTGACGGAGATGGTGAGAGAGCTGGCAAGAGGGAGTGGGGGAGAGAGAGAGAGACGGAGAGCTGGGGACAGGAGAAGGAAAAAAACGAGATAGCGCGGGGGGAGAGAGAGACAGAGAGCATAAGAGAGCTTAACGGTGAGGGAGAGAGAGAATTTGACGGTGAGGGGGAAGAGAAAGACGGCGAGCGGGAAAGAGAGAGACAGCGGTGGGGGAGAGAGAGAGACGGCGAGGGGGAGAGAGAGAGACGGCGAGGGAGAGAGAGAGAAAGACGGCGAGGGAGAGAGAGAGAACGATGGCGAGGGAGAGAGAGAACGATGGCGAGGGAGAGAAAGAGAGAGAGACAGTGAAAGAGAGAGAGAGAGACGGCGAGAGAGAGAGAAAGACGGCAATGGGGGAGAGAAAGAGAGACGATGAGGGAGGGAGAGAGAGAGCCAGCGGGGGAGAGAGAAAATGGCGAGGGTGAGAGAGAAAAGAGGCTAGGGAGGGGGAGAGAGAGAAAGACAGTGAGGGGGGAGAGAGAAAGATGACGAGGGGAGAGAGAGAGAAAAAGAGAGAGAGCAGGGGAGAGCGAAAAAGAGAGAAGGCCGGGGAGAGAGAAAAGCAGCGAGGGGGAGAGAGAGGAAGAGAGAGACGGCGAGGGAGAGACAGAGAAAAGAGGTGAGCAAGAGAGAGAAAAGAGGCGGGGAGGAGAAGAGAGAGAGAGAGACAGCGAGGGAGAGAAAGATGATGGGGGAGGGTGTGGGATTGAAAGAGTGGGTGAGAGTACAAGAGAGAGAACAAGACAGCAACAAAGTAAGAGAGGGAGCGACAGGGTAAGCAAAGGAACAGACAGAATGAGACAGATATGGTGAGGGAAAGATGCAGAGTTCAAGAGAGAAACAGTGAGAGACAAAGAGAGGCTAGAGGCAGCTAAAGACAGTGAAGAGGTTGATGGGAGAACATGACATTATTATTCCTGAGATTTCTGTTCTTACAGCACACAAACTCCATACATGAAAGATGTGAACAATCTTTGATGCAGCTCTACCCACAGCAACCCTTCCTGACTCTAAATAAAACTGCCATGTATGATGGATTGGCCCTCTGCAACTTGTCTGCAGACTTCAACATGATCAACCACAACATCTCGACTGTACAGCGTGAAGGAACCAGCTCTACAGCCTCAGACAGTCAGACTGCCTGACTCAGGCCAAGTCTTAAATAGTCAGTTTTCTTCTGCCAAACACAGTGCAGAGCAAAGTGCTTGCTCTTGGGGCTCACCAGAAATCACACTCCAACATGTAGCAAACCCCCACTGGTGCCGTGTCTGCCCCTGAGCTGAGCATCACGTCCCACATTCCTTGCATCACCTTCTTCATTTCCCACCCCCACCCAACCTCTGCAACATTATCCCTGCTTGTCCCTCACTCACACACCAGACAGCTGGGACCCCCACCACCCCTGTCCACCGAAGGAACATAGGACAGGAAGAGGCTGTTCAATGAGATCATGGCAGATCTGGGACCAACCTCCACATGCCCCAATTTTACCCGAAACCTCTCAATTATTTTGGATAACAGAAATCTATCAAATCCTAGATTTCAAATTAACAATTGATTTAGCGCCAATTGCCATTTGTGCAATAGAGTTCCAAACCTCTGCCACCCTTTGTGTATACCAGTGCTTCCTCATTTCCCTCCTGAATCCCTTTAACTGAGAATCAGGCCAAATACATAAAGAGGGAAGGCAAAGAGAAAAATAAAACTGGCAGAGAGGTGTACGAGAACAGGATAGCAGTCAACAGCAGAAGAGAACCCCAACATTTTCTACTAGCATGAAAATAGTAAGTGGGGAGTGAGTCCCATTAGGGAAAAAGAGGGTGATATATGCTTAGAGGCACAGAGCAAGGCTAGAATATTAAATGAGTTCTTTGTATTGATGTTTACTACGGAAGAGGATGCTGACAAAATATCAGTAGAACTGGAGATGATTGTTCTCCTTGGACCAAAGGAGATGGAGGGGAGATTGAGTAGAAGTGTGCAAGATTATGACAGGCTTGGATAAGGTAGACAAAGAAATGCTGTTCCTATTGGCAGAAGGACGAGGGAGCACAGATTTAAGATTTGGGGCAAGAGATGCAGGAGGAATGTGAGAAAGAATTTTTTTATGCAATGAGTGGTAATGACCTGAAACTCTCTGCCCCCTGAAGCGAAGACAAGCAAAGACTTCAAAAGGAAACTGAATGGGCACATGGGAGAAATAAACTTACAGGACTATGGGATTAGAGCAGAGGAATGGGACTGACTGGTTTGCTCTACACAGAGCCAGCACTGATTCAATGGGGTGAATGGCCTCCTCCTCTGTTGTATTGATTGTTTGAAAGGTCTGCCTCTAATTTTTAGGCTATTCCCTCTAGTCCTGGATTCCCCAACCAGCAGGAATAGTTTATGTGAACCCACCCTACATGCTCCTATATACCCTATTTAATATTTTGAAAACTTCAGTCATATCATTCCTTCATCTTCTGAATTCCAGGCGTATTGCCTATTGCTTTTCGCTCCTTGGAATGTGTCTCCTGAAGTCCAGATATCATTCTGGTAAATCTACCCTCCAAGGTCAATGTACTCTTCCTAAGATGTGGAACAGAGAACTGCTCACATCGTTCCAGGCGTGGTTTAACAAGGGTTTGCCAAGCTACAACATAACGTTAACCCCCCCCATTCCAGTCCTCGAGATAGAAAGGCCAGCATTCCATTTGCTTTTCTGATTTTTCTGTACCTCTTCATGACATTTTAATGATCTATATACCTGGACCCCCAAGTCAGGCATTACTGGTAAGGCCATTTATTGCCCATCCCTAGTTGCCCTTGAGAAGGTGGGGGTGAGCTGCCTTCTTGAACCGCTGCAGTCCATGTGGTGTAGGTACATCCACAGTGCTGTTAGGGAGGGAGTTCCAGGATTTTGACCCAGTGACAGTGAAGGAACGGCGATATACTTCCAAGTCAGGATGCTGAGTGACTTGGAAGGGAACTTCCAGGTGGTGGTGTTCCCATGTGCCTGCTGCCCTTGTCCTTCTAGATGGTAGTGGTCGCAGGTTTGGAAGGTGCTGTCTAAGGAGCCTTGGTGAATTCCTACAGTGCATCTTGTAGATGTACACACTGCTGCTACTGTGCATTAGTGTTGGAGGGAGTGAATATTGAAGGTGGTTAATGGGGTGCCAATGTCAATGCTTTGTCCTGGATGGCGTTGAGCTTCTTGAGTGTTGTGGGAGCTGCACTCATCCAGGCAAGTGGAGAGTATTCCATCACACTCCTGACTTGTGCCTTGTAGACGGTGGACAGGCTTTGGGGAGTCAGGAGGTGAGTTACTCACCACAGAATTCCCAGCCTCTGACCTGCTCTTGTAGCCACAATATTAATATGGCTAGTCCAGTTCAGTTTCTGGTCAAAGGTAATCCCCAGGATGTTGATATTGGGGGATTCAGTGCTGTATAATGAAACACTTTGGCTAGAGGCACGACTAGTTCTGGAGCACAGGCGTTCAGTACTATTGCCGGATGCTTTTCGGACCCCATAGTCCTTACATAGTATCCAGTGCCTTCAGCCGTTTCTTAATGCTACACAGAGTGAATTTTTGGACTTCTGCCGTTTCTAGCTTTTAACCATCCAGAGTATACTCTGTTTCATCCTTTAGGTTTGAAATAGATGACGCTACTGTTGCCTACGCTGACATGCATTTGACAGTTTTACCCATTCACTTTATCTATTTATATCTCTCTGTAATTTTTCAACTTCAATCAACACTGATAACAATGTTGCCTACCCTTGTGAACATGGCAAGTTTGGATAGGTGGCTTCCTATCCCATCATTTAAGTCATTAATAAGTAATGAATAGATAATAAACAGATGAATAGTTGAGGCACAAACACAGATCCTTGCTGGACACTACCAGTCACATTCTGCCAATATGAGGCCCTGCCCATTATTTATTTTTTTTATTTGTTCACAGGATGTGAGCTTCACTGGCTGGGCCAGCATGTAATGCCCAACTCTAAATGCCCTTGAGAAGGTGGTGGTGAGCTGCCTTCTTGAACTGCTGCAGTCTATGTGTTGTAGGTACACCCACAGTGCTGTTAGGGAGGGAGTTCTAAAATTTTGACTCAGCGACAGTGGAGGAACAGCGATATATTTCCAAGTCAGAATGGTGAGTGACTTGGAGGGGAACTTCCAGGTGGTGGTGCTGCCCTTGTCCTTCTAGGTGGTGGTGGTCGTGGGTTTGGAAGGTGCTGTCTAAGGAGCCTTGGTGAGTTTCTGCAGTGCATCTTGTAGATGGTACACACTGCTGCTACTGTGCGTCGGTGGTGGAGGGAGTGAATGTTTGTGGATGTGGCACCAATCAAGTGGGCTGCTTTGTCCTGGATGGTGTTGAGCTTCTTGAGTGTTGTGGGAGCTGCACTCATCCAGGCTAGTGGAGAGTATTCTATCACACTCCCGACTTGTGCCTTGTAGATGCTGGACAGGCTTTGAGGAGTTAGGAAGTGAGTTACTTACCACAGAATCCCCAGCCTCTGACCTGCTCTTGTAGCCACAGTATTTATATGGCTGGTCCAGTTCAGTTTCTGGTCAATGGTAACCCCCCAGGATGTTAAAAGTGGGGGATTCAGTGATGGTAATGCCATTGAATGTGAAGGGGCGATAGTTTGATTCTCCCCTGTTGGAGATGGTCATTGCCTGGCACTTGTGTGTCACGAATGTTACTTGCCATTTATTAGTCCAAGCCTGGATATTGTCCAGGTCTTGCTACATATGGATACAGACTAGTTCAGTATCTGAGGTGTCGCGAATGATGCAATCACCCGCGAGCATCCCCACTTCTGGCCTGATGATGGAGGGAAGTGCATTGATGAAGCAGCTGAAGATAGTCGGGCCTAAGGCACAACCCTGAGAAACTCCTGCAGTGATGTCCTGGGACGAGACGACTGACCTCCAACAACCACATCTCCTTTGTGCTAGGTATGATTAGGTTTTCCCCGATTCCCATTGACTCCAGTTTTGCTAGGGCTACTTGATGTCACACTCGGTCAAATGCTGCCTTGACGTCAAGGGCAGTCACTCTCACCTCACTCCTTGAGTTCAGCTCCTATGTCCAAGTCTGGACGAAGGCTGTAATGAGGTCAGGAGCTTAGTGGCCTTGGCAGAACCTAAGTGATCATCAGTGAGCAGGTTATTGCTAAACAAGTGCCACTTGATAGCACTGTTTATGACCCCTTCCATTACTCTGCTGATGATCGAAAGTAGACTGATGGGGCAGTAACTGACTGGGATGAATTTGTCCTGCTTTTTGTGTACAGGACACACCTAGGTAATTTTCCACATAGCCAGGTAAATCTCCTGCTCTCTGACTTCTGCTGCTCGTAAGAACATAAAAAATTGGAGCAGGAATAGACCACATGGCCCATCAAGCCTGCTCCACCATTCAATATGATCTTGGGATTCAACTCCACTCTCTCACCCGCTCCCCATATCCCTCAATCCCCTGAGAATTAGGCTGTCTATCCCAGTCTCAATTATATTGAATGATGGAGCATTGACACTCTCTGGAGTAGAGAATTCCAAAGACCCACTATCCTTTGAATGAAGAAATGTCTCCTTATCTCGGTCCTAAATGATCGACCCTCTATCCTGAGACTGTGCACCCCTGTTCTGGATTCCCCAAGCAGGGGGAAACAACCTCTGCAGTTACCCTGTCCAGCCCCTTCAGAATTCTAGGATGATTCACTGAGATCACCTCTCATTCTTCTAAACGCCAGATAATATACAGTAGGCCCAATTTACGCAACCTCTCATCATAGGAAAGCCCCCTCATCCCAGGAATCAATCCAGTGAACGTTCACTCAGAGGGTGGTCAATCTTTGGAATTCTCCAGCCCAAAGCGCTGTGCAGTCTCAGTCACTGAATATGTTCACGACAGAGATGGATAATTTCTAGCTATTGAAGATATCAAGGGATGTGGGGATGGTGCAGGAAAATGGCTTTGAGGTAGAAGATCAGCCATAGTCTAGTTGAATGGTGGAGCAGGTTCGAAGGGCCAAATGGCCTACTCCGGGCTCCTATTTGCATTGGTACTAAGTCAAAATGCTGAGAGAGCCAGTGCAGACACAATGGGCCAAATGGCCCTCTTCTACACCGTAACAATTCTGTGACCCTGTAATTTCTTATGTTCCTATTTTCACCTCCAAAGCAAATATATTCTTCCTTGATAAAATGACTACAACTGCACAGTACTCCAGGTGTGGCCTCGCCAAAGCCATACATAATTGCAGCAAGACTTCCTTATTCCTGCAATCCAGTCCCCTTACTATAAAGGCCAAAATGCTTTTTGCCTTCCTAATTGTTTGCTACACCTACTTACTAACTTTCCTACTTATTAACTTTCGGTGCTCTTTATATGAGTGTCCCCAAGTCTCTCTGAAAATCAGCATTTAAAAGTTTCAAGCCTTTTCAAAAAACATCCTACTTTTCTATTCTTACAACCAAAGTGAATAGCCTCACCCATCCCCACATTATACTTTATCTGCCATTTTGTTGCCTACTCGCTTAACCTGTCCTCCTCCCAGTTAACATACCTTAGTATTGTCAACAAACTTGGATACATTACTCTTTGTTTCTTCATCTAAGTCATTAATATAGATTGTAAATAACTGAGGCCCCAGCACTGATCCTTGCAGCACTCCACTATTCACTGCCTACCAACTTAAAATGTCCCAAATTATCCCTATGCACTGCTGCCTATCCTTTAATCCTCTATCTGTGCTAATACATTACCCTCAACTCCATGAATTCTTATCTTGCTTATTAACTTTTAGTGAGGCACCTTTTCAAATGCTTTTTGGAAATCCAAGTATACTACATCTATGATACTGGTTCTTCTTTGTCTACTCTACTAGTTACCTTCTCAAAAAACCTCTAACAAATTTGTTAAACACAATTTTCCTTTCATAAAACCATGTTGACCCTGACAACTAACATCAGGCTAACTGCCCTGAAGATCAGCCGATACCTGGAACAAGTTAATAATCTGAAACAGAGATAAAACACAATAATCTGCTTCAATTCTATGAGCTTCAAGTTCAGCTAACTGTCTATTATGAAGGACTTCGTCAAATGCCTTCTGGAAGTCCATGACATTCCCCAGTCCATTACTTGACCATGTCTTCAAGAAATTCAGATTCAATAAGCATAACCTTCCCTTTACAAATCCATGGTGATGCACTCTGGTCAACTGATAATACAGTTCAGCTACCCTTGCCTTAATTATAAACTCCAGCAATATCCTGACAACAAATGTTAGTCTAATTGGTCTACTATTCCCTGGTTTCTCTCTCTCATCTTTCTTAAATAGCAGAGTGACACGCACAATTTTCCAATCTAAAGGAACAGTTCCCAAATCAAGAGAATTTAGGAGATGATAGTCAGGACATCTACAATGTTCACCAGAGCATCCAATGGGATTCTTATTTTCAAATACCTTCATGGCCTCACAACTCGCCTAAATCTGTACTCCGGCCCCCGTCACACACCCCTTCCCAACCTATAACCCCCTCCCCAGTCACACAGCCCCTCCCCAGTCACACACCCCCTTCCCAACCTATAACCCCCTTCCCAAATCACACAGCCCCTTCCCAACCTCTGACTCTCTTCACTTATTCACCCTCTCCCTAGCTTCTGACCCCCTCCCCCAGTCATTCACCCCCTCCCTAACTTCTCCTTCCCCATCATTCACCCCTCCCCAACCTCTGACCCCCCCTCCCTGTCATTCACCCTCTCCCCAATCTGTGACCTTTTCCCCCTGTCAAACACCCATTCCTATTCATGCATCCCCTCCTGCGCACTTCATTCCTCTGACTCCAACTTGCTCAGTGCTCTCTCCCTTTGTTCTAACACTGCCCCACTGAGCTCCTTCCATCAACCTTCCACCCCCTCTAGTCTCATTTAAAACCTTCCCAAAACCGATTGTGGCTATAAGTCACCCACCTATAACTTCCCTTCCCAAGGGTTGGCTTCAGTTCCTCTTATCCCCCTGCAATGCCTCAAGATGCTTAGTACAATAAAGGTGCAATATAAATGCAGACTGTTGTTATTGATAGACAGGATTTAAAAAGGATATCGAAAAATCCTCTTCAACTGATCATCTACATCATTGCCAGGAAACAGTGGTCTTCCTGCATTTGCTAACTCTGGGAAAAAGAAGTGTTTGTTAGTGAGAACGCTGCACTGGGGAGATCTCCAAAAGAATATTTCATCCAAAAATACAATCACTTCTCAAACTGTACATAAACCAAGGGCATTTTAATTACTTTGCCTTTATTATTTAAACATTGTGCTCGCAGTGTCAATCCATCAAATTAAAGGCTGATGTGTGTTTCTGCTTTTCTGCAGCCCAAGTGTGTCGCACTGCTGAACGTATTATTCAAAAATTCAATTAATCTGTTAAGTTTGACCCTGTCCACATCAATGAGGTGATATTTAATTCTTCATGGAATGATACAGCACAGGAGAGATGGTGGCATAGAGGTAATGTCACTGGGCTAGTCACCCAGAAGCCTAGGCTAATGTGCTAGGGTCACAGGTTCAAATCTCACTGTGGCAGCTGGTGGAATTTGAATTCAATTCATCACAACCTGAAATCGAAAGCCGGTCTCAGTAACGGTGAGCATGAAACGATCATCGATTGTTGCAAAAAACCCATCTGGCTCACTAATGAATGTCCTTGAGGGAAGGAAATCTGGGGGCAGAATTTTTAGGTGGGTGTGCGGGCACACGCCCGGCGTGAGATGATGTCGAGCGAGCGTCCCGATGTCATCCCGCGCTCATGTGATATTTCAGCTGGTGGGCGCACACACGCTTGTCGGGCCACTGGGAATTCAAACTTTGTCAATTTAAACATGAAATGACTGGTCCCCAATCAGTAACAACCCTCTCCAAGGCCCTGACATCCTTCCTAAAGTGTGGGGCTCAGAATTGGACCCCACGCTCCAGAACCAGTGACTTAAAAAAGTCAGAGGAATGTAGCAGGACACCCCACATAGAAAGCCCCTGGGCTGGGATCCGTTAACACAGCACAGGCTGGTGATCTCACCACCGGGAGCCAGGATTTATTTTTTTGGGGGGGGGGGGCAGTGGTGGGATGGTTAGGGGAGCAGTGTGTCCTCACATCAAGTCTGTGAATTACCTGCAAATATACAGCCAGCTGACCACATGTCTATGGAAGTGGAGTAGAGTTTGGCGCCAAACAGCACGTCTGGAGGGCGATACCACAGTGTCACCACCTGCAATGGGCAAAGGGCAGGTTAAACAACACCAGCACCTCTTTTCTCCCTAAGGATATCAATAGCAGTCAACTCAACTGCACTCAGCAAACCCAACCCAAGGTTCTAACAGCAGCAGAATGGCAAATAATCTGTTTTTAGGGATGTAGGTTGAGGAATAAATGTTATACAGGAAGAACAGGCCTGCTCTTCTTCGACTAGTGCTTTGGGCATGTTTACATCCACTGGGGGGAATATCAGGGGTTCAGTTTAGAGTCTTGTCTAAAAGACAGCACCTCTGACAGTGCAGCACTCTCTGTCCTGTCCCTCCGACAGTGCAGCACTCTCTCAGTCTTGACCATTCGACAGTGTGGCACTCCCTCAGTACTGACCCTCCAGCAGTGCAACACTCCCTCAGTACTGACCCTCTGACAGAGCAACACTCCTTCAGTGCTGACCGCCCAACAGTGCAGCACTCCCTCAGTACTGACAGCCCAACGCTCCCTCAGTACTGACCCCCTGACAGTGCAGCACTCCCTCAGTACTGACCCCGTGACAGCGCAGCACTCCCTCAGTACTGACCCCGTGACAGCGCAGCACTCCCTCAGTACTGACAGCCCAACACTCCCTCAGTACTGACCCTCTGACAGCGCAGCACTCCCTCAGTACTGACCCTCTGACAGCGCAGCACTCCCTCAGTACTGACCCCGTGACAGCGCAGCACTCCCTCAGTACTGACAGCCCAACACTCCCTCAGTACTGACCCTCTGACAGCGCAGCACTCCCTCAGTACTGACAGCCCAACACTCCCTCAGTACTGACCCCCTGACAGCGCGGCACTCCCTCAGTACTGACCCTCTGACAGTGCAACACTCCCTCAGTACTGACCCTCTGACAGAGCAACACTCCTTCAGTGCTGACCCCCTGACAGTGCAGTACTCCCTCAGTACTGACTGTCCAGCAGTGCAACACTCCCTCAGTACTGACCTTCTGACAGAGCAACACTCCTTCAGTGCTGACCGCCCAACAGTGCAGCACTCCCTCAGTACTGACAGCCCAACGCTCCCTCAGTACTGACCCTCTGACAGTGCAGCACTCCCTCAGTACTGACCCCGTGACAGCGCAGCACTCCCTCAGTACTGACAGCCCAACACTCCCTCAGTACTGACCCCCTGACAGCGCAGCACTCCCTCAGTACTGACAGCCCAACACTCCCTCAGTACTGACCCTCTGACAGTGCAGCACTCCCTCAGTACTGACCCTCTGACAGTACAGCTTTCCCTCAGTACTGACCTTCCAACACTGCAACACTCCCTCAGTACTGACCGTCTAACAGTGCAGCGCTCCCTCAGTACTGACCCTCTGACAGTGCAGCACTCCCTCAGTACTGACCCTCTGACAGTGCAGCACTCCCTCAGTACTGACCCTCTGACAGTGCAGCACTCCCTCAGTACTGACCCTCCGACAGTGCAGTGCTCCCTCAGTACTGCAATGGAATGTTAGCCTGGGTTATGGGCTCTGAATAGGACTGGAATCCATGGCCTGGCTCACTGAACCACAGCTGATATTTAAGAAGCGGATGAAGAGATGAGGATCCAGTGTTGTCACTGAGTTTCCAGTTGGTCCATTGTCAATTCTGTTCTTGGGCACACCTTTCAACCACCAACTCAACCTATTCTCCCCACTTCCTGGGGTCCCCAGTGCCTTGAAGGCCTGGGCTTGGAGAGGAGTAATTCCCCTTCCTCACACCTTATGAAAGGTAGAGCTAGTGGGGTTTAACCCAGCGGAGGGTGCCCAGACTGACGTCACTCTACGCAGTCTCACCAATTAATAAAGGTCCCGTCGGGCATGATTCCAATGGCTGCTCAAGCCTAGAGGATTCATACAGGGTTTATGACTCTCTGATCCGACAGGAGTTTGGGAAACAAATCTCAGGTGATTGAAACTGCTCCCCTACCTCTGCAGAGTAACATCGGACAGGGATACCAAACGCTCGAGCCAGCCCGAAGTCCGCCAGTTTCAGCTCACCGTTCTGTGTGGCAGAAAACAAAGCAAAGGAGTGCGTGGGGGAGAAGGGCAAAGCACAACAAACTCAGAGTCACACTGAATATGGGGGCACCACAACCACAGCACCGAGGTTTCCCAGAGTAGGTGTCCCACCCACCCCGCAATGCTTCCCAGTCTAGGCACCACCTTTTAAAAAATTCTCTCACAAGATGTGGGCTTCGCTGGCTAGACCAACATTTATTACCATCCCTAACTGCCCTTGAGAATTGCCTTCTTGAACCGCTGCAGTCCATGTGGTGTAGGAACACCCACAGTGCTGTTAGGGAGGGTCTGTACAGTTTCATTCCCTTTGAGGCTTCGTAAAGGGTTGATACAACTGAGTGGCTTGCTAGGCCATTTTGAGGTCATTTAAGAGTCATCCACATGGCTGTGGGTCTGGAGTCACATGTAGACCAGACCAGGTAAGGACAGCAGATTTCCTTCCCTAAAGGAAATTAGTGAACCAGATGGGTTTTTACAACAATCGACAATGGTTTCATGGTCACCATTACTGAGACTAGCTTTCAATTTCAGATATATTCATTGAATTAAAATTCCACCAGCTGCCGTTGTGGGATTTGAACCTGAGTTAGCCCAGGCCTCTGGATTACTAGTCCATTGACATTACCATTAGACCACCCTCCCCAGCCCCCAGAGGTCTCCTCCAGACTAGACAACAACTCAGGGCCTCTTTCAACATCTACATATCCTCCGGAAGGATCATGTTCCTCTAATAGCAACTCAGGCTCAGGGTCTCTCTCGGGTTCTTCTGACTTAACCTGAGGGTCTCTGTTGTGAGCTTAGACTCACCCTGTTGATCAGGAGGTTCTGTGGTTTCAAGTCCCTGTGTAGCACATTCCTGCTGTGACAGAACGCCAAACCCTTCAGTAACTGATACATAAAAGACTGCAGGGAGAGAATAAAAGAAATGGTGAGATTAAAGATATACACATCTGCCCTGGGAGTTTGACGGGGTAGTGCAGAGAGAGCTTTACTCTGTATCTAACCTTGTGCTATAACTGTCTTGGGAGTGTTTGATGGGGACAGTGTAGAGGGAGCATTACTCTGTATCTAACCCCGTGCTGTACCTGTCCTGGGAATGTTTGATGGGGACGGTGTAGAGGGAGATTTACTCTGTATCTAACCCCATGCTGTACCTGTCCTGGGAGTGTTTGATGGGGACAGTGTAGAGGGAGATTTACTCTGTATCTAACCCCGTGCTGTACCTGTCCTGGGAGTGTTTGGTGGGGACAGTGTAGAGGGAGCTCTACTCTGTATCTAACCCCGTGCTGTACCTGTCCTGGGAGTGTTTGATGGGGACAGTGTAGAGGGAGCTTTACCCTGTATCTAACCCCGTGCTGTACCTGTCCTGGGAGTGTTTGATGGGGACAGTGTAGAGGGAGTTTTACTCTGTATCTAACCCCGTGCTGTACCTGTCCTGGGAATGTTTGATGGGGACAGTGTATAGGGAGATTTACTCTGTATCTAATACCGTGCTGTACCTGTCCTGGGAGTGTTTGATGGGGACAGTGTAGAGGGAGCTTTACCCTGTATCTAACCCCGTGCTGTACCTGTCCTGTGTTTGATGGGGACAGTGTAGAGGGAGTTTTACTCTGTATCTAATCAGTTCTGTACCTACCCTGGGAGTATTTGATGGGGACAGGGTAGAGGGCGCTTTACTCTGCGTTTAACCCCGTGCTGTACTACCCTGGGAGTATTTGAGGGGACATTGTATCAGTGTCTAGAATACATGGAGCGCCCAACAGACATCAGGGGAACTGCATTTACCTTCACAATCTCAGGATCCAGATCTCCGTTACAGCTGTCGAAATATTTCTTCAAATCCTGTGTCAAAATTCAAGAGGCAAAACTGTAAGAGGCATGCAAGTAGGAGAGACACCAGCAAAACTCCAGAGACAGATTGAGAGAAGTCCCATTAGTGAGATTCCAGGCTTGTAATGCACTCCCGGGTAACTGTTATGCTACATATAAACCGCACACCACCCTTTGATTAGATTCCAGCCTGTAATTCAATCCCAGTTATCTGTTATTTTAACTATAAACTCTCGAGCCCCTCAATTAGATTCCAGCTCCTTGGATGTCACTTGCTTGTTCATTCTTCAAGGTGAAGATGACAATGCTGATCGTCTGGGGTATTTGGTAGGGTTCTGGTCGGTAACTGCTAAGGCCGATCTGTTTTAATTCATTCAAGGGATGTGGGTGTTGCTGGCTAGGCCAGCATTTTATTGTCCATTCCTTACTGTCCTTGAGAAGGCGATGGGGAGCTACCTTCTTGAACCGCTGCAGTCTATGTGATGTAGGTGCACCCACAGTGCTGTTAGGGAGGGAGTTCCAGGATTTTGACCCAGTGACAGTGAAGGAATGGCGATATATTTCCAAGTCAGGATGGTGAGTGACTTGGAGGGGAATTTCCAGGTGGTGGTGTTCCCATGTGTCTGCTGCCCTTGTCCTTCTAGGTGGTAGTGGTCGTGGGTTTGGAAGGTGCTGTCTAAGGGGCCTTGGTGAGTTCCTGCAGTGCATCTTGTAGATGGTACACACACTGCTGCTACTGTGCGTAGATGGTGCAGGGAGTGAATGCTTGTGGACGGGGTGCCCATCAAGCGCGGCTGCTTTGCCCTGGACGGTGTCAAGCCTCTTGAGCGTTGTTGGAGCTGCACTCATCCAGGCAAGTGGAGAATATTCCATCGCTCCCGACTTGTGCCTTGTAGATGGTGGACAAGCTCTGGGTAGTCAGGAGGTGAGCTACTTGTCGCAGGATTCCTAGCCTCTCACCTGTTCTTGTAGCCACAGTTTTTATATGGCTGGTCCAGTTCAGTTTCTGGTCAAAGATAACTGTCATGACCCACAGGGGATGTTACGCTGTAATATCCAGTCCCACTGTTCCCTCAGCCGTGACGAATGTGAAAAGTTTGACCAAACCACCAGATTGTGTCAATTCTACCCAACAGTCTAACTTAGGTTAACAGAATACGAGCACCAGGTTTGTAAACTTAATAAGAAAAGAACTGTTTATTGAACAAACTGTCGTTAACCAGTGGCAATAGAAAGAAACATGAACTGCTAATTTCTAACACTATGCCTTAAACTCTACCCCTTCTTAAATCCCTGTACACACACAAGCAAGACACACAAAAACATGGATTTTAAGGGTGGGATAACACAGTTCAATAGCACCAATTCCAGAGTACAGGATTCAATGGGTTGATTTTGATCGATGTCTTCTAAATTCCTTTCAGTTCCTGTTGATGACACAAGGTGCACTTCCAGCACTTTCAGTATTTACTTCACTGGTTGGACAACTTGCCTTTCAATGTCTCTAACAGTGATTTTCCCCTTTGCCTCTTGGCAGGGGTTTTCAGAGAGAGAGAGAGCAGATTATAAAGGTATGAGAAGAAAAAGCCAGCTAATTATTAACGTGGAATTACTGGAATCTTACACACAGGAGAGGTTTTAGGTCTTTTTCCTTTCAGGATAGGAGCTATTCTGCTGCAATGTTCTCACCCAAAACCTGGTCACCTGGTCAGGAGCCAATTAAATTGTTGTTGCCAGGCAGCTCCCTTGGTCCAGGACTCTGGTCCCAGTGACAATACCACCATGCCACCACCTCCCCTCCAAACATATAAGATTTTTAGAGGGCTTGAGAAGTTGTTTCCCCTTGTGGGAGAGTCTAGGACCAGAGAGCATAATCTCAGAGTAAGGGACGAGAAATTTCTTCTCTCAGAGGGTAGTGAATCTGTGGAATTCTTTACTGTAGAGGGCTGTAGAGGCTGGATATTCAAGGATATTCAAGGTAGATAGATTTTAATCAGTAAGGGATCAAGGGTTATGGGGAAAAGGCAGGAAAGTGGAGTTGAGGATTATCAGGTCAGCCATGATATGATAATTGAATGGTGGAGCAGACTCGATGGGCCAAATGGCCTATTCTGCTCCTACGACTTATTAGAGGGTAGAGCTGGAGGCCTACATTTAACTGAGAGACAGGCAGAGTGCGAACCTGGTTGAAGAAAATACGAACAAGAAGCAGAAGTAGGCCACTTGGCCCTTCAAGTCTGCTTCTCCAGTCAATAAAATCTTAGTTGATCTGACTGTAACCTCCCACCTACCTCCAGTAATCTTTCACCCTCTTGTTAATCAAGAATATATCTAGCTCTGCCTTAAAAATATTCAAAGACCCTGCTTTCGCTGCTTTTTGAGGAAAAGAGTTCCAAAGACTCATAACTCTCAGAGAAAAAATTTCTCCTCGTCTGTCTTAAATGTGCGACCCCTTATTTTTAAGCAGTGACCCCCTAGTTCTAGATTCTCCCACAAGGGGAAACATCCCCTCCACATCCACCCTCAGGATCTTATATGTTTCAACCAAGTCACCTCTTATTCTTCTAAATTCCAGCGGATACAGGCTCAGCCTGTCCACAATCTTTCCCTATTCCAGCTATTAGCTTAACCTTCTCTGAACTGCTTCTAATGCATTTACACCCCTCCTTAGATAAGGAGACCAGTAGTGTAAACAATACTCTCCAGATGTGATCTCACCAGTGCCCTGTACAACTGAAGCATAACCTCCTTATTTTTGTATTCAATTCGCCTCGCTATAAATAATAACATTCTATTAGCTTTCCCAATTACTTGCTGTACCTGCATATTGGCTTTTTGTGACTCACACACTAGGGACACCAGATCCCTCTGAATCTCAGAGAGCTACAATTTCTCACCGTTTAGATACCAAGCTTCTTTTTAATTCTTCCTGCCAAAATGAACGATTTCACATTTGCCAACATTTTACTCCATTCGCCAGATCTTTGTCTGCTCACTTATCTATATCCCACTGTAGCCTCATGTCCTCATCACAACTTACTTTCCAACTATCTTTGCATCATCAGCAAATTTAGCCACCATCCCTTCGATTCCTTCATCCAAATCATTTATATAAATTGTTAGAAGTTGAGGGCCCAGCACTGATCCCTGTGCCTCACCACTATCCCATCCCATCCCATCAGCCTATTACATCACATCAACTTGAAAAAGATCCATTTATGGCTACTCTCTTTTCCCTGTTAGCCAGGCAATCTTCTCTCCATTCTGATATGTTACCCCCTACACCATGAGCTTTTATTTCCTGCAAAAACCTTTGATGTGGCACCTTATCAAAAGCATTCTGGAAATCTAAGTACAGTACATCCACCAGTTCCGCTTTATCTTTCACGAAACCATGCTGACTCTGCCTGATTGCCATGATTTTTTTCTAAGTGCCCTGCCATAACATCTTTAATAATACCTTCCAACATTTTCCCTATGACAGATGTTAAGCTAATTGGTCTGTAGATTCCTGCTTTCTGTCTCCCTCCCCTTTTGAATAAAAAGTTATATTTGCTATTTTCCAATCCAATGGAATCTTCCCTGAATCTAGAGAATTTTGGAAAATTAAAATCAATGCATCAGCTATCGCACTAGCCACTTCTTTTACACCTATTTCTGGGATGTTACTTGTATCCTCTGCAGTGAAGGCCAATGCAAAATACATGTTTAATTCATCCACCATCGCTTTATTTTCTTCCCAAGATTCACTTTCTGTTGGACCAACGCTCACTTTATTAACTCTTTTTCTTATTTAAATATCTATAGAAACTCTTACTATCTGTCTTTATGTTTCTAGCTAGCTTTCTCTCATACTCTAATTTTTCCCTCCTTGTTAATATTTTTGTCATTCTTTGTTGTTCTTTATATTCTGTTCAATCTTCTGACATTCTATCTGTCTTTGCGCAATAATATGCTTTGTCTTTAAGTTTGATACCGTCCTTAATTGTTTTAGTTAACTATGGATCGTAGGTCAACCCTTTGGAATTTTTCTTTCTCATTATAATGTATCTATTCTGTGTATTCTGAAATATCCTTTTAAATGTCTGCCACTCCATCTCTATTGACCTATCCCGTAACCTCATTTCCCAGTTCACCTTAGCTAGCTCTACTTTCATTCCCACATAATTGCCCTTATTTAAGTTTAAAATGCTAGGCTTGGACCCAATCTTCTCTCCCTCAAACTGAATGTAAATTCAGACATTTTATGATCGCACCGGGGACCGGGATAACACACCGGGAAAGCGAGGATATAGAGAGAGAGTGGGGCTTGGGGCCCACATTTAGCCGGGAGAGAGGTAGAGAGTGAACCAGATTGGAAAACGCACCAGGGACAGATGCTTCAGCTCTAAAACACCGGGTTAGAAGCAAAAAAGAGCAAGAAGTCACATTACAGGAAAGCCATGAGTTCATTGGTTGGCGAGTTACTGCTTTTAGGGACCATGTGTAACGTGCTGAAATTAAGTATAACGTGAAAAAAATTAAACACCCTGTAATTACCTAACTTAAAATATTTAACAGACTTAAAATCACTGATATTGTAAAAAAACTTAATATTTTAAGACCTCTAACTGCCTGCAATTATTAGTGATTGTAAGTTTTTATTAGTACTGGTAAATTTAACTGACAAGACTTATTGGGAGGTGTAGGGTTTAGTCATTATAAATTAATTAGTTAAACTTATTAACTAATTAACACATAAAGCCAATCAAGGAGTGGGAGTTCAGAGAGAGAGAGCCCAAAAAGTAGCAGAGAAAGAGAGCAGGGAGTTTACAGATTAAATCTAAAAGTGACATCACATGAGTCCCGTAAGCTGATTGGTTGGTAAGTATAGTCCTTTCCAGACTCAGCACAGAGGCGAGGATTGGTGAGTGACAGATGAGTTATTACATTATACCATACTGGAGTAAACACTTTATATAAAGTCTAAGGTATGCCAACGCAACTTGGCCATATGCATCTTGTAGGATGTGGGAAGTCGCGGAGGATGACTACATCTGCAGCAAGTGTCACCAGCCGCAGAAACTTGAACTCCGGGTTGCAGAACTCAAGTAGTGGCTGCAGTCAGTATGTGCATCCGCAAGGCAGAGGATTACATGGACAGCAAGTTTAGAGAGGTGATCACACCGCAGCCAAGAAGTACACAGGCAGAGAGAATGGATGACCGCCAGAGTATCTAAGAGAAACAGGCAGGTAGAGCAGAAATCTCCTGAGGTTATCTCATTCTCTAACCACTTTTCCATTTTGGATACTGGTGAGCGAGATGGTTCCTCAGGGGACTGTAGCAACAGCCAACTTTGTGGAACCACGGGTGGCTCAGCTGCACAGGAGGGGAGGAGGAAGAGTGGAAGTGCTATAGCGGTAGGGGAGTCCATAGTTAGAGGAGTAGACAGGCGTTTCTGTGGCCATAGACATGACTCCAGGATGGTATGTTGCCTCCCTGGTGCCAGGGTCAAGGATGTCACAGAACGGCTGCAGGACATTCTTTTCGGGAGGGTGAACACCCAGAGGTCGTGGTCCACTTTGGGAGCAATTAGATAGGTAGAAAGAGGGATGAGGTCCTGAACGCAGATTTCAGGAAGTTAGGAAGGGAATTTAAAAGCAGGACCTCAAGCAGTAGCCTCAGGATTACTCCCGGTGCCATTTCCTAGTGAGAATAAAAATAGGAAGGTTGAGCCGTTCAACAAATGGCAAGAGAAATGGAGTAGAAGGGTGGGCTTTAGATTTCTGAGGCACTGGGAGCATTTCTGGGGCAGGTGGGATCTGTACAAGAAGGGCAGGTTACACCTTAACAGGACTGGGACTAGTGTCCTTGCAGGGAGGTTTGTTAGTGCTGTTGGGGAGGGTTTAAACTAGATTGGCAGCGGGATGGGAACCTGAGGAGAAATTCAGAGTGGAAATGAGAAAAACTGGCAGTGGGAAGTAGCGAAGTATTAACTGCTAAGAAGGATATCTCCGAGAGGAGTATCAAGGTAAACATAATACTTGGGAGAGTTTGATAGAATTAGAGTAGGCAACGGAAACGACAATGACAAACTCAGCCCTGTCGACCCTGCCAAGTCCTCCTTACTAACATCTGGGGGCTAGTGTCAAAATTGGGAGAGCTGTCTCACAGACTGGTCAAGCAACAGCCTGAGATAGTCATACTGGCAGAATCATATCTTACAGATAATGTCCCAAACACCACCATTATCATCCCTAGGTATGTCCTGTCCCACCGACAGCACAGGCCCAGCAGAGGTGGAGGCACAGTGGGATACGGTCAGGAGGTAGTTTCCCTCGGAGACCTCACGAAGTCTCATGGCATCAGGTCAAACATGGGCAAGGAAACCTCCCACTGATTACCACGTACCGCCCTCCCTCAGCTGACGAATCAGTGCTTCTCCATGTTGAACACCACCTGGAGGAAGCACTGAGGGTGGCGAGGGCACAGAATGTACTCAGGGTGGGGGACTTCAACCAAGAATGGCTCGGTAGCACCACTACTGATCGAGCTGACCGAGTCCTAAAGGACACAGCTGCTGGGTCTGGGTGATGAGGGAACCAACAAGAGGGAAAATCATACTTGACCTCATCCTCACCAACCTGCCAGCCACAGATGCATCTGTCCATGACAGTGTCGGTAAGAGTCATCACAGCACGGTACTCGTGGAGACGATGTCCCATCTTCACATTGAGGATACCCTCCATCGTGTTGTGTGGCACTGACACCGTGCTAAATGGGACTACTTGCATGTCAAACAGCATAAGCAACAAGTGATAGACAGGGCTAAAGTGACTTCACAAGCGATGGATCAAATGAGGATAGCAGTCCTGCCACATCCAGTTGCAAATGGTGGTGGACAATTAAATAACTTACTGGAGGAGGAGGCTCCACAAATATTCCCATCCTCAATGATGAGGGAAGTCCAGCACATCAGTGCGAAAGATAAGGCTGATGCATTTGCAAAAATCTTTAGCCAGAAGTGCCAAGCTTATGATCCACATCGGCCTCCTCCGGAGGTCCCCAGCATCATAGATGCCAGTCTTCAGCCAATTCGATTCATTCCACGTGATATCAAGAAACAGCTGAAGGCTGACACCATCCTGGACAAAGCAGCCCCCAACCACCAATGCACAGTAGCAGCAGTGTGTACCATCTACAAGATGCACTGCAGGAATTCACCAAGGCTCCTTAGACAGCACCTTCCAAACCCACGACCACTACCATCTAGAAGGACAAGGGCAGCAGATACATGGGAACACCACCACCTGGAAGTTCTCCTCCAAGTCACTCACCATCCTGACTTGGAAATATATCGCCGTTCCTTCACTGTCACTGGGTCAAAATCCTGCAACTCCCTCCCTAACAGCACTGTGGGTGTACCTACACCACATGGACTGCAGCAGTTCAAGAAGGCAGCTCACCACCACCTTCTCAAGGACAATAGGGATGGACAATAAATGCTGGCCCAGCCAGTGACGCCCACATCCTATAAATGAATAATGAAAAAAATACTAAGTCATTAGATGGGGTCAGAGTAAGGGGGAAAGTTAAAAAGCCTAAATCAGGGTAAATGTGCGTGTATGTGAATGCACAGAGTGTGGTTAATAAGATTGGTGAACTACAGGCACAGGTTGACAAATGGAATTATGATATTATCGCTATAACAGAGACCTGGCTCAAAGAAGGACAGAACTAGGCACTAAATATTCCTGGGTACAAGATATTTAGGAGAGACAGGAAAGGAAGAAAAGGGTGGGAGGGGAGTGGCAGTATTGATTAAAGATGGTATTACAGTACTGGAGAGAGAGGATGTTTCAGAGGGGTCAAAGACTGAGTCTTTATAGTTAGAGGTAAAGAATGAAACAGGTGCAATAACATTGACCGGTGTAGTATATAGACCACCAACCAGTGGAGGGGATGTAGAGAAACAAATTTGCAAAGAAATTACAGAGAGATACAAGAATTATAGAGCGATCATAATTGGGGACTTTAATTATCCAAATATAGACTGGGTGTTGTAGTGTGGCCTTATCACCATTTGTAGTGGGGTGATCTGCAGACAACCTTCTAAGTGGAAACATTAGGTTTATTTACAATACAGACAGCAGCAACTACACGTGTGCTTTCAACTCCATCTCTATCTCTATACTGCCTGTGGAGGTAGCCCACGCTGCTAACACATTGGTTTACACAGATCATGTGATCTTACACCACAGGACTATTCTTCAAGGTACAGTCCAACATTTAATAAGACCATAATTACTACAGTGTTCAATATAATTTTCTGCAGCAGTGTTTCCTGTCCAACGAGAGGACAGGCTCTGTTGGACCTGCTTCTGGGGAATGAGTTGGCCCAAGTGGATTAAATATCAGTGGGACAGCATTTCGACGACGGTGACCATTGCATCATAAGGTTTAGGTTGGCCATGGAAAAGGACAGGGGACAGTCCAGAGCAGGGATAATTAACTGGGGGAAAGCCAACTTCGATGGGATGAGAATGCATCTGAGTTGAGTGAGTTACAATCAAATGTTGGCAGAAAAGACGGTGGCCGAACAATGGGCCACCTTCAAAGAAAAAGTACTGCAGGCCATGTCTATTCAAGGAATGTTCCCTTGAAGGGGAAAGGTAGGACAAATAAATCCAGAGCACCCCGGATGATGAGAGAGATAGAGGTGAAGATGAAACTGAAGAACTGCGCATACGACAGGTGTCAGGTAAAAATACAATGGGGAGTCAGGCTGAATATCGAAGGACCAGTGGGGAAGTGAGAAAAACGAATAAGAAAAGCAAGGAGAGAGCATGAAAAGAGACTGGCAGCGAGCATAAAAGGGAAACCCAGGGTCTTTTATAAGCAGGTAAATAATAAAAAGGTGGCAAAAGAAAGAGTTGGGCTGATTAGGGACAAAAGGGGAACTTGCACATGGAGACAGGAATAATAGCAGAGCTATTAAATGAGTACTTTGCATCTGTCTTTACAAAGGGAGAAGATGCTACCCAAGCAAAGGTGAGAGAGGAGGTAACTGGTACTCTAGAAACACTTACAACTGAGAAGGAGGAGATGTAAAAAAGGCTATCTTTACTTAAAATAGATAAGGTATCAGGACTGGATGAAATGCATCCGAGGGTACTGAGGGAGGTGAGGGTAGAAATTGCAGAGGCACCAGTGATAATCTTCCAGTCTTCCTTAGACACAAGGGAGGTGCCAGTGGACTGGGGAATTGTGAATGTTATACCCTTGTTCAAAAAAGGGGTGCAAGGATAAAGCTGGCAACTACAGACCTGTCAATCTGACTTCGGTGGTAGGGAATACCTCGTAGAGATTCCAGTCTGTAACTCACTCCTGGGTACCCATTATTCTATGTATAAGCCCGCCAACTCTCTGCATTAGACCCCAGCCTGCAACTCACTCTGTTACCGTCTGTTGGAGATGGAGGTTGTTGCAGAGATCTGTAGTTACCTGGTCACAATACTCAAACACGAGGGTCAGCTTCTTATCGCTGTGTAGAACATCGTGTAGCCTTTGGAGGGAACAGAAAATTCAGATCAGATCCCAAATCCCTGGCAGTGGAATTAATGTTTCAGCTTTGAAATAAAAGTTGTGTGGGCTGACTCCTGCTCCCAGCTTTTACAATCAACCCAACTGGGTCAACATGAATGATATGAGTCAGTATCAAGTGGCTCTGTACCACCTCCCATTGAACCCTGCCTCGAGCCCACAGCACCCACTCCACCCGAACCGTTCCCAGCCCTTCTCCCGCTGCCCATGAATCTACAAACCCTACGTTCAGCTCTCCAAAACCTGCTCCAGTGTCCCTGAAACAAAAACAGAAAATGCTGGAAAAACTCAGCAGGTCTAACAGCATCTGTGGAGAGAAAAAAAAAATGAGTTAACGTTTCGAGTCCATATGACTCTTCCACAGAGCTAAGAACGTTAACTCTGGTTTTTTTCTCTCTCCACAGATACTGTTAGACCTGCTGAGTCTTTCCAGCATTTCTAATTTTGTTTCAGATTCGCAGCATCTGCAGTATTTTGCTTTTATCACAATGTCCCTGAACACTGCCCTGGCCCCAGTGACTCCTGAACCTTGTCAACTACAGGTCCTGGAGCCCCACCCTGATTCCACTGTCCTTTCAACCCTGCCCGCAAAACACAGGGGCACCCCCCCACTACCCTCATCTCAGGGGAGGCAGCGGTGTAGTGGTATTGTCACTGGGCTAGTAATCCAGAGACCCAGGGTTGGGGACCCAGGTTCGAATCCCACCACGGCAGATGGTGAAATTTGAATTCAATAAAAACCTGGAATTAAAAAGTCTGATGATGACCATGAACCATTGTCGATTGTTGTAAACACCCATCTGGGTCACTGATGTCCTTTAGGGAAGGAAATCTGCCATCCTTACCCGGTCTGGCCTACATGTGACTCCAGACCCACAGCAACGTGTTTGCCTCTTAACTGCCCCCTGAACAAAGGGTTATTAGGGATGGGTAATAAAAATGCTGCCCTAGCCAGTGATGCCCATATCCCATCCCATGAATGAATTTAAAAAAGGGTTAAAATCATTGTTTCTATTACTGACTGGTGCCCTCGTGCGACAGAGTTCACTACTGCACCAAAACACAAAGGAACCTCAGGCACTTCATCCTTTGTACGGCCCCCGGTCACTGAAACACACAGATTGCAACAGAAAGTTGATCAGTGAACGCCTGTGTCAGACACCACTCTTACCGCACAATGTTTTTATGTTTCAGCTCTTTCAGAAGGCAGATTTCTCGCAGAGCTGAGCTGGGGACACCCTGAGAGAAACAGATCAAAAATAGCATTAAACAAGCAGCTACAGGCTGTTAGCACCAGAGGGTACAGTCAGTCACACACCAACATCAGAAAATACAGTCACGAGGCAATGCCAGAGGGTACAGTCTCACACTAACACAAGATACAGTCACACACAGCCAGAGCAGAGAATAGTCACACACGGCAACAGCTGAGGGTACAGTTGCATACGGAGACAGCAAAGGGGGCAGTCCCACAAGGCAATGTCAGAGGGTAAGGGTGCACACAGCCACACCAGAGGGTACAGATCCATATGGCCACACCAGAGGGTACAGACACACACAACAGCAGAGGTTACAGTTCCACATGGCAACAGCAGAGCATATAATCACACACGGCAACAGAAGGTACAGTCACACACGGCAACAGCAGAAGATACAGTCGCACACGGCAACAGCAGAAGATATAGTCGCACACGGCAACAGCAGAAGATACAGTCGCACACGGCAACAGCAGAAGATACAGTCGCACATGGCAACAGCAGAAGGTACAGTCACACAGCTAAACTACAGGGTACAATCACACACAAAACACCAGAAGGAACAGGTGCACACAACAG
This sequence comes from Carcharodon carcharias, assembly GCF_017639515.1. Taxonomy (NCBI): domain Eukaryota; kingdom Metazoa; phylum Chordata; class Chondrichthyes; order Lamniformes; family Lamnidae; genus Carcharodon; species Carcharodon carcharias. The sequence goes on from NC_054472.1 coordinate 192,576,198, forward strand.
TTGAGCAGAGCCGCACACATCAACAGTTGAGCATGCAGTCACACACATCAACAGCTGAGCGTACAGTCACACACATCAACAGCTGAGCATACAGTCGCACACGGTAACACCATAGGGTACAGCCACACACAACAGCAGAGCATACAGCTGCACACGGTAGCACCAGAGGGTACAGTCACACACTGCAACATCAGAGGGTACAGTCACACACTGCAACATCAGAGGGTAGTCACACATGGTGACACCAGAGGGTAGATTCACAGTGTAACCCCAGAGGATACAAGGGCTGCTGTCTGTGTGTTAGTCCAGCAATGCATGGGTATTTACCTCATCATCATCATCCAGACGAACTCTCTTCAATGCTACAATTTCATGGGTTTCCCTGTTCTTGGCTTTAAACACGGTCCCATAGGTCCCTATGAGGAAAGGACACATAGCTGTTTCCAATTCCCATCTCATGGAAATAACTTCAGTTTCAAATACCCCTTGATGTTCCACACATTGCAAGGGCAGGTGAGAGAGACATCCACATGGAGAGAGGGAGAGACACCAACTGGGGGGTGGGGTGGGGGTGCAGAGAGAGAGAGCCTAAAGAGACACCAGAGAATGTGAGCAAGAGAGAGGGAAAGAGACACCAACAGGGAGAGAAAGAGACACCAACAGAGATAAAGAGAGAGAGCAACACAGAGAGAGACAGACAGCAACACAGAGAGGAAGAGACCAACAGGAGAGGGAGAGACACCAACAGTGAGAAAAAAACACCAATGGAGAGAGAGGGAGAGGCAGCAACAGAAAAAGAGAGCGAGATGCCAACAGAGAGAGAGGGAGAAATGCCAATCGAGAGAGACTTAATCAAGAGACAGAGAGGGAGAGACATCAACCAAGAGAGGGAGGGACACCAGCTCAGGGAGAGAGAGGGGGGAGAAGAAGAAACATCTGAGAGACAGAGGGAGAGATACCAACGGAGAGAGATGGAGAGACACCAGTGAAAATACACCAACCGAGGGAGAGAGAGAGAGAGACACCAACTGGGAGAGAGGGAAAGACACCAAAAGAGTGGGACAGACAACAAGAGAGAGATGCCAATACAGAGAGAGAGACATCAAGAGAGACAGAGGAAGAGACACCAGAGTGTGTATGTGTGTGTGAGAGAGAGAGAGAGGGAGGAAAACACCAACAGAGAGAAAGAGACATCAACAGAGATAGAGAGAGAAACGCCAACAGGGGTGGGAGACTCTCAATTGAGACACAGAGAAGGAGAGACACCAGTGTGTGAGAGAGAGCAAGAGAAAGAAACACCAACCAAGAGAGAGGGAGAGACACCAACAGAGAAAGAGAGAGAGAGAGACACCAACAGAGAGAGGGACACCATCCAAGGGAGAGACAGAGACACCAAGAGAGGGAGAGATACCAAGTGATGGAGAGGTCGAGACACCAGAGTGTGAGAGGAGGAAAGAGAAATACACCAAAGAGAGAGGGAGAGACACCAAGAGAGAGAGAGAGACACCAAGAGAGAGGGAGAGACACCAAGAGAGAGGGAGAGACACCAAGAGAGAGGGAGAGACACCAAGAGAGAGGGAGAGACACCAAGAGAGAGGGAGAGACACCAAGAGAGAGGGAGAGACAGACACCAACAGACACTACAGATGCTCCCAGACCTGAGTATTTCTGCATTTTGTTTTTATTTCAGATTTCCAGGGTCCGCAGTATTTTGCTTTTGTATTAATAGATTTTATGTTGAATTAGAGCATTAAAGTTACAAAACCCAGGCATACTGATCAGCCCTGATCTAACTGAAAGGCAGAGCAGGCTTGAGAGGCTGAATGACCCTCCTGTTCCTTTTGTCCCCAGGGAGTTTCACATTCTGGAACATGCGCCGTGCAGTGACAGTCAAAACAAAAGCTCAGCGGGACAGTAACAAGGTGTGACAAACAGCCACTTAACCATTCAGGGCAGAAAGGAGAAAAGGAAGGAAACCAGGTCAACTCAGCTTCATAAAGTACCACTTAGAGCACACTGCCGGCCCCCATTACCAGCTTTGTGAGGCTGTCCAATTCCACTGTGACAACAGGTTCCACGCTGAAAAGCCTGGGGCTCACCCTGGCATATTTCCCTCAGAGTCCAGCAAATGTCTCCATGTTAAAAATTCACAACCCACTATTCAAATCCTCCCTGGCTTCATCCCTCCCTATCCCTGTAGCCTCTTCAAGCGCGCGCCGCCGCGCTCCCCCACCACCCCCCCACCCCCCCATACCATAAAACCATAAGACATAGTTGCAGAAATTAGGCCATTCGGCCCATCGAGTCTGCTCCGCCATTCAATCATGGCTGATAAGTTTCTCAACCCCATTCTCCCGCCTTCTCCCCGTAACCTTTGATCCCCTTACCAATCAAGAACCTATCTATCTCGGTCTTAAATACACTCAATGACCTGGCCTCCACAGTCTTGTGTGGCAATGAATTCCACAGATTCACCACTCTCTGGCTAAAGAAGTCTCTCCTCATCTCTGTTCTAAAAGGTCTTCCCTTTACTCTGAGGCTGTGCCCTCGGGTCCTAGTCTCTCCTACTAATGGAAACATCTTCCCCACATCCACTCTATCCAGCCTTTTCAGTATTCTGTAAGTTTCAATCAGATCCCCCTCATCCTTCTAAACTCCATCGAGTATGGACCCAGAGTCCTCAAACGTTCCTCATATGCTAAGCCTTTCATTCCTGGGATCATTCTCGTGAACCTCCTCTGGACCCTCTCCAGGACCAGAACATCCTTCCTGAGATACGGGGCCCAAAATTGTTCACAATATTCTAAATGTGGTCTGACCAGAGCCTTATAAAGCTTCAGCAGCCCATCCCTGCTTTTATATTCTAGTTCTCTCAAAATAAATGCCAACATTGCATTTGCCTTTCCAACTACCGACTCAACCTGCAAGTTAACCTTAAGAGAATCCTGGACTAGGACTCCCAAGTCCCTTTGCCCTCCAGATTTCTGAATTCTCTCCCCATTTAGAAAATAGTCTATGCCTCTATTATTCCTACCAAAGTGCATGACCTCACACTTCCCCACGTTGTATTCCATCTGCCACTTCTTTGCCCATTCTCCTAACCTGTCCAAATCCTTCTGCAGCCTCCCCGCCTCCTCAATACTACCTGTCCCTCCACCTATCTTTGCATCATCTGCAAACTTAGCCAGAATGCCCTCAGTTCCTTCATTTAGATCATTAATGTATAAAGTGAAAAGTTGTGGTCCCAACACTGACCCCTGCGGAACTCCACTAGTCACCGGCCGCCATCCTGAGAAGGACCCCCTTATCCCCACTCTCTGCCTCCTGTCAGACAGCCAATCTTCTATCCATGGTAGTACCTTGCCTCTAACACCATGGGCTCTTATCTTACTGAGCAGCCTCCTGTGCAGCACCTTGTCAAAGGCCTTCTGGAAGTCCAAGTAGATAACATCCATTGGCTCTCCTTTGTCTAACCCACTCATTACCTCCTCAAACAATTCTAACAGATTTGTCAGGCATGACCTCCCCTTGATGAAACCATGCTGACTTTGCCCTATTTTACCATGCACTTCCAAGTATTCTGAAATCTCATCCTTAATAATGGGCTCTAAAATCTTACCAACGACCGAGGTCAGGCTAATCGGCCTGTAATTTCCAGCCTTTTGCCTCACTCCCTTCTGAAACAGGGGGGTTACATTAGCGATTTTCCAGTCCTCTGGGACCCTCCCTGACTCCAGTGATTCCTGAACGATCACCACTAATGCCCATATTTAATCTTCTCCCTCCTTATTTCTTTTTTAATTGTCCTCTGTTGGTCTTTGTAGGCTTCCCAATCCCCTGGTTTCCCACTGCTCTTCGCCGCATTGTACTCTTTCTTTTTAGCTTTTATGCTGTCCCCTCTGAGAACTCTGTGCTCCTCCAATTTTGGCCACCTGCACATCGTCAATTTGAATCCCTCCACCATTGCTGGTTCCCTACCTCTATAATTCCCTCGCTACAAGTCTCTGCCTCTCTCTTATCTTATTAAGGCCCACCTTAAAACCTACCCCATTGACCAAGCTTTTGGTCCCCTGTGCTGATATCTCCTCATGCACTGGTACGTTATCAGGTCATCTTTCAGAACCGCTCCATGGGTAGCTATTTTGCATATAATGTGAATTGTCATATCACAAAGGCATTACAGATGTGGCAATTACAGGGGTTATTCTTCAGTCAGAAGGTCGTGGGTTATTTCCCACACCAGAGATTTGGACACAACGTAGTACTGAGGGAGTGCTGCACTGTCAGAGGGTCAGTACTGAGGGAGTGCTGCACTGTCGGAGGGTCAGTACTGAGGGAGTGCTGCACTGTCAGAGGGTCAGTACTGAGGGAGTGCTGCATGTCGGAGGGTCAGTATTGAGGGAGTGCTGCTCTGTCGGAGGGTCAGTACTGAGGGAGCACTGCACTGTCAGAGGGTCAGTACTGAGGGAGTGCTGCACTGTCAGAGGGTCAGTACTGAGGGAGTGCTGCACTGTCAGAGGGTCAGTAATGAGGGAGTGCTGCACTGTCAGAGGGTCAGTAATGAGGGAGTGCTGCACTGTCGGAGGGTCAGTACTGAGGGAGCGCTGCACTGTCGGAGGGTCAGTACTGAGGGAGCGCTGCACTGTCAGACAGTCAGAGGGTCAGTACTGAGGGAGTGCTGCACTGTCAGACAGTCAGAGGGTCAGTACTGAGGGAGTGCCGCACTGTCAGAGGGTCAGTACTGAGGGCGTGCTGCACTGTCAGAGGGTCAGTACTGAGGGAGTGCTGCACTGTCAGAGGGTCAGTACTGAGGGAGTGCTGCACTGTCAGAGGGTCAGTACTGAGGGAGTGCTGCGCTGTCAGGGGGTCAGTACTGAGTGCGTGCTGCACTGTCAGAGGGTCAGTGCTGAGGGAGTGTAGCACTGTCAGAGGGTCAGTACTGAGGGAGTGCTGCACTGACAGAGGGTCAGTACTGAGGGAGTGCTGCACTGTCAGAGGGTCAGTACTGAGGGAGTGCTGCACTGACAGAGGGTCAGTACTGAGGGAGTGCTGCGCTGTCAGAGGGTCAGTACTGAGGGAGTGCTGCACTGTCAGAGAGTCAGTACTGAGGGAGTGCTGCGCTGTCAGAGGGTCAGTACTGAGGGAGTGCAGCACTGTCGGGGGGTCAGTACTGAGGGAGTGCTGCACTGTCAGAGGGTCAGTACTGAGGGAGTGCTGCACTGTCAGAGGGTCAGTACTGAGGGAGTGCTGCGCTGTCAGGGGGTCAGTACTGAGTGCGTGCTGCACTGTCAGAGGGTCAGTGCTGAGGGAGTGTAGCACTGTCAGAGGGTCAGTACTGAGGGAGTGCTGCACTGACAGAGGGTCAGTACTGAGGGAGTGCTGCACTGTCAGAGGGTCAGTACTGAGGGAGTGCTGCACTGACAGAGGGTCAGTACTGAGGGAGTGCTGAACTGTCAGAGGGTCAGTACTGAGGGAGTGCTGCACTGTCAGAGGGTCAGTACTGAGGGAGTGCTGCGCTGTCAGAGGGTCAGTACTGAGGGAGTGCAGCACTGTCGGGGGGTCAGTACTGAGGGAGTGCTGCACTGTCAGAGGGTCAGTACTGAGGGAGTGCTGCACTGTCAGAGAGTCAGTACTGAGGGAGTGCTGCGCTGTCAGAGGGTCAGTACTGAGGGAGTGCAGCACTGTCGGGGGGTCAGTACTGAGGGAGTGCTGCACTGTCAGAGGGTCAGTACTGAGGGAGTGCTGCACTGTCAGAGGGTCAGTACTGAGGGAGTGCTGCGCTGTCAGGGGGTCAGTACTGAGTGCGTGCTGCACTGTCAGAGGGTCAGTGCTGAGGGAGTGTAGCACTGTCAGAGGGTCAGTACTGAGGGAGTGCTGCACTGACAGAGGGTCAGTACTGAGGGAGTGCTGCACTGTCAGAGGGTCAGTACTGAGGGAGTGCTGCACTGACAGAGGGTCAGTACTGAGGGAGTGCTGAACTGTCAGAGGGTCAGTACTGAGGGAGTGCTGCACTGTCAGAGGGTCAGTACTGAGGGAGTGCTGCGCTGTCAGAGGGTCAGTACTGAGGGAGTGCAGCACTGTCGGGGGGTCAGTACTGAGGGAGTGCTGCACTGTCAGAGGGTCAGTACTGAGGGAGTGCTGTACTGTCAGAGGGGCAGTACTGAGGGAGTGCTGCACTGTCAGAGGGTCAGTACTGAGGGAGTGCTGCACTGTTGGAGGGTCAGTACTGAGGGGGAGCTGCACTGTCGGAGGGTCAGTACTGAGGGAGTGCTGCACTGTCAGAGGGTCAGTGCTGAGGGAGTGCTGCACTGTCAGAGGGACAGTACTGAGGGAGTGCAGCACTGTCAGAGGGTCAGTACTGAGGGAGTGCAGCACTGTCAGAGGGTCAGTACTGAGGGAGTGCTGTACTGTCAGAGGGGCAGTACTGAGGGAGTGCTGCACTGACAGAGGGTCAGTACTGAGGGAGTGCAGCACTGTCAGAGGGTCAGTACTGAGGGAGTGCTGTACTGTCAGAGGGGCAGTACTGAGGGAGTGCTGCACTGTCAGAGGGTCAGTACTGAGGGAGTGCTGCACTGTCAGAGGGTCAGTACTGAGGGAGTGCTGCACTGTTGGAGGGTCAGTACTGAGGGGGAGCTGCACTGTCGGAGGGTCAGTACTGAGGGAGTGCTGCACTGTCAGAGGGTCAGTACTGAGGGAGTGCTGCACTGTCAGAGGGTCAGTACTGAGGGAGTGCAGCACTGTCAGAGGGTCAGTACTGAGGGAGTGCTGTACTGTCAGAGGGGCAGTACTGAGGGAGTGCTGCACTGTCAGAGGGTCAGTACTGAGGGAGTGCTGTACTGTCAGAGGGGCAGTACTGAGGGAGTGTTGCACTGTCAGAGGGTCAGTACTGAGTGAGTGCAGCACTGACAGAGGGTCAGTACTGAGGGAGTGCTGCACTGTCAGAGGGTCAGTACTGAGGGAGTGCTGCACTGTCAGAGGGGCAGTACTGAGGGAGTGCTGAACTGTCAGAGGGTCAGTACTGAGGGAGTGCTGCACTGTCAGGGGGTCAGTACTGAGGGAGTGCTGTACTGTCAGAGGGTCAGTACTGAGGGAGTGCTGCACTGTCAGGGGGTCAGTACTGAGGGAGTGCTGTACTGTCAGAGGGTCAGTACTGAGGGAGTGCTGAACTGTCAGAGGGTCAGTACTGAGGGAGTGCTGCACTGTCAGGGGGTCAGTACTGAGGGAGTGCTGTACTGTCAGAGGGTCAGTACTGAGGGAGTGCTGCACTGTCAGAGGGGCAGTACTGAGGGAGTGCTGCACTGTCAGAGGGTCAGTACTGAGGGAGTGCTGTACTGTCAGAGGGTCAGTACTGAGGGAGTGCTGCACTGTCGGAGGGTCAGTACTGAGGGAGTGCTGCACTGTCAGAGGGTCAGTACTGAGGGAGTGCTGCACTGTCAGCGGGTCAGTACTGAGGGAGCGCTGCACTGTCAGAGGGTCAGTACTGAGGGAGTGCTGCACTGTCAGAGGGTCAGTACTGAGGGAGTGTAGCACTGTCAGAGGGTCAGTACTGAGGGAGTGCTGCACTGTCGGCGGATCAGTACTGAGGGAGTGCTGCACTGTCAGAGGGTCAGTACTGAGGGAGTGCTGTACTGTCAGAGGGTCAGTACTGAGGGAGTGCTGCACTGTCAGAGGGTCAGTACTGAGGGAGTGCAGCACTGTCAGAGGGGCAGTACTGAGGGAGTACCGCACTGTCAGAGGGGCAGTACTGAGGGAGTGCTGCACTGACAGAGGGTCAGTACTGAGGGAGTGCTGCACTGTCACATGGTCAGTACTGAGGGAGTGCCGCACTGTCGGGCCGTCAGTGTGAGGGAGTGCTGCACTGTCAGAGGGACATTGCTGAGGGAGTGCTGCACTGTCAGAGGGACATTGCTGAGGGAGTGCTGCACTGTCAGAGGGACATTGCTGAGGGAGTGCTGCACTGTCAGAGGGTCAGTACTGAGGGAAAGCTGCACTGTCAGAGGGTCAGTACTGAGGGAGTGCTGCACTGTCAGAGGGTCAGTACTGAGGGAGTGCTGCACTGTCAGAGGGACAGTACTGAGGGAGTGCTGCACTGTCACAGGGTCAGTATTGAGGGAGTGTTGCACTGTCAGAGGGTCAGTACTGAGGGAGTGCTGCACTGTCAGAGGGACAGTACTGAGGGAGTGCTGCACTGTCAGAGGGTCTGTACTGAGGGAGTGCTGCGCTGTCAGAGGGTCAGTACTGAGGGAGTGCTGCACTGTCACAGGGTCAGTATTGAGGGAGTGTTGCACTGTCAGAGGGTCAGTACTGAGGGAGTGCTGCACTGTCACAGGGTCAGTATTGAGGGAGTGTTGCACTGTCAGAGGGGCAGTACTGAGGGAGTGCTGCACTGTCAGAGGGACAGTACTGAGGGAGTGCTGCACTGTCAGAGGGACAGTACTGAGGGAGTGCTGCACTGTCAGAGGGTCAGTACTGAGGGAGTGTTGCACTGTCGGAGGGTCAGTACTGAGGGAGTGCTGCACTGTCAGAGGGACAGTACTGAGGGAGTGCTGCACTGTCAGAGGGTCAGTACTGAGGGAGTGCTGCACTGTCAGAGGGTCAGTCCTGAGGGAGTGCTGCACTGTCAGAGGGTCAGTACTGAGGGAGTGCTGCACTGTCAGAGGGTCAGTCCTGAGGGAGTGCTGCACTGTCAGAGGGTCAGTACTGAGGGAGTGCTGCACTGTCGGGGGGTCAGTGTGAGGGACGCTGACGGTCCCGGAGCTCGGGCTGTGGCTCCAGCCGGACTCTCCCCGGTGACCGGGCTCCTCTGGGCGGCTCGGGGCCCTCACCCGGGGCCGGGGATGTAATCCCTGCGGCAGGGCCGCTCCAGCAGGAGCCGGACACTCGGACCCTAACCCCGGGCCGGGCCGGGCCGGGCCGGGCCGGGCCGAACCGGCGGCGGCCAGCGACACTCGGACCCGCCGCTCGCAGCCACCAGGCCCCGGGACTCGGCCCCGCTCTCGCCCCCTTTACCTTCCCCGATTTTCTCCAGTTTCTCATATTTCTGCATCGCGGCGGCCGGACACTGAACGGCGGGAAACTGGCTCACAGCGCCACCCTCAGGCCGGGAGGAGACACTGCAACTCCCGCTCACAGCGCCACCGTCAGACCGGGAGGAGACACTGCAACTCCCGCTCACAGCGCCACCCTCAGGCCGGGAGGAGACACTGCAACTCCCGCTCACAGCGCCACCCTCAGGCCGGGAGGAGACACTGCAACTCCCGCTCACAGCGCCACCGTCAGACCGGGAGGAGACACTGCAACTCCCGCTCACAGCGCCACCCTCAGGCCGGGAGGAGACACTGCAACTCCCGCTCACAGCGCCACCCTCAGGCCGGGAGGAGACACTGCAACTCCCGCTCACAGCGCCACCGTCAGACCGGGAGGAGACACTGCAACTCCCGCTCACAGCGCCACCCTCAGGCCGGGAGGAGACACTGCACCTCCCGCTCACAGCGCCACCCTCAGGCCGGGAGGAGACACTGCAACTCCCGCTCACAGCGCCACCCTCAGGCCGGGAGGAGACACTGCAACTCCCGGTCACAGCGCCACCCTCAGGCCGGGAGGAGACACTGCAACTCCCGCTCACAGCGCCACCCTCAGGCCGGGAGGAGACACTGCAACGCCCTCTCACAGCGCCACCGTCAGACCGGGAGGAGACACTGCACCTCCCGCTCACAGCGCCACCCTCAGGCCGGGAGGAGACACTGCACCTCCTGCTCACAGCGCCACCCTCATGCTGGGAGAAGACACTGCAACTCCCGCTCACAGCGCCACCCTCAGGCCGGGAGGAGACACTGCAACGCCCTCTCACAGCGCCACCGTCAGACCGGGAGGAGACACTGCAACTCCCGCTCACAGCGCCACCCTCAGGCCGGGAGGAGACACTGCACCTCCCGCTCACAGCGCCACCCTCAGGCCGGGAGGAGACACTGCAACTCCCGCTCACAGCGCCACCCGCAGGCCGGGAGGAGACACTGCACCTCCTGCTCACAGCGCCACCCTCAGGCTGGGAGAAGACACTGCAACTCCCGCTCACACCGCCACCGTCAGGCCTGGACGAGACACTGCAGCTGTTTTTGTTCTGGACGAGACACTGCAGCTACTGCTCACAGCGCTGCCCTCAGGCCGGGAGGAGACACTGCACCTCCTGCTCACAGCGCCACCCTCAGGCCTGGACGAGACACAAACAGAATTACCTGGAAAAACTCAGCAGGTCTGGCAGCATCGGCGGAGAAGAAAAGAGTTGACGTTTCGAGTCCTCATGACCCTTCGACAGAACTTGAGTTCGAGTCCAGGAAAGAGCTGAAATATAAGCTGGTTTAAGGTGTGTGTGTGGGGGGCGGAGAGATAGAGAGACAGAGAGGTGGAGGGGGTTGGTGTGGTTGTAGCGACAAACAAGCAGTGATAGAAGCAGATCATCAAAAGATGTCAACCACAATAGTACAATAGAACACATAGGTGTTAAAGTTAAAGTTGGTGATATTATCTAAACGAATGTGCTAATTAAGAATGGATGGTAGGGCACTCAAGGAATAGCTCTAGTGGGGGTTTTTTTATATATAATGGAAATAGGTGGGAAAAGGAAAATCTTTATAATTTATTGGAAAAAAAAAGGGAAGGGGGAAACAGAAAGGGGGTGGGGATGGGGGAGGGAGCTCATGACCTAAAGTTGTTGAATTCAATACTCAGTCCGGAAGGCTGTAAAGTGCCTAGTCGGAAGATGAGGTGTTGTTCCTCCAGTTTGCGTTGGGCTTCACTGGAACAATGCAGCAAGCCAAGGACAGACATGTGGGCAAGAGAGCAGGGTGGAGTGTTAAAATGGCAAGCGACAGGGAGGTTTGGGTCATTCTTGCGGACAGACCGCAGGTGTTCTGCAAAGCGGTCGCCCAGTTTACGTTTGGTCTCTCCAATGTAGAGGAGACCACATTGGGAGCAACGGATGCAGTAGACTAAGTTGGGGGAAATGCAAGTGAAATGCTGCTTCACTTGAAAGGAGTGTTTGGGTCCTTGGACGGTGAGGAGAGGGGAGGAGCTGCACCTCCCGCTCACAGTGCCACATTCAGGCTGGGAGGAGACGCTGCACCTCCCGCTTGCAGCCCCACCCTCAGGCCGGGAGGAGATGCTGCACCTCCCGCTCACAGCGCCACCCTCAGGCCGGGAGGGTTCACTGACCCTACCGGTCACAGCACCACCCTCAGGTCAACAGGAGAGTCTGCCCCCCCTCCCGCTGACAGCGACACCCTCAGGCCGGGAGGAGGCATTGCACCTCTCCCTCACAGTGACACGCTCAGGCCGGGAGGAGTTTCACCTCCCGCTCACAGTGCCACCCTCCGGCCGGGAGGAGACACTGCACCTCCTGCTCACAGCGCCTCCCTCAGTCTGGGAGGAGACACTGTCACTGTTTCCCAAGGGCATCTTTACAGGATGGATCTCATTGATCCTTTCTCACCACACAACATTAAATCCAAAATTGCCTGATCCTTAGTTGGTTCCTCAGCGTAATTCTCCAGAAACCCATCTCATAGACACTCCAGGAATTCATCCTCCTGAGGAATTAAACATTTACTCGGCATCAATTGCTTTTTGTGCAAAAGAGTTTGAAACTTTTACAGCCTTTTTTTATGTTCAAGTTTTTCCTACTTTCCCTCCATAAAGGCCTGACATATGTCCCCCGATTCTCGAGTCCACCAACCACTGTGAATACTTTCTTTCTCCCTGCGCCATGAGGTCTTGTGGAGCAGGAAGCAGTAGATCTGCCTCTGAGTCAGGGCTCTAGGTTCTGTAACTTGATGGCCGCAAAAGTTGTGTTGTAAAGCAACCGAACAGATTGTGTATTAACCTGCAAATCCCTCCTACACGTGCCAATGGCAGGCAGCAAGAGTGGGAGAGATTCCTGGTCCATCATAGGATGGAGAGAACATGGAGCCTGTACCATCCATATCCATATCCTTAGCTCCAGACTACAACATGTGTGTAAATGTGCAATTTGCCACAGCAACACGGACCCTATGAGCAAATATTTTTGTTTAAATTACTCTTACACAGGATGTGGGCTTCACTGACTAGATCAGCATTTATTGCCCATCCCTAGTTGCCCTTGAGAAGGTGGTGGTGAGCTGCCTTCTTGAGCCGCTGCAGTCCATGTGGTGTAGGCACACCCACAGTGCTGTTAGGGAGGGAGTTCCAGGATTTTGACCCAGCAACAGTGAAGGAACGGTGATATATTTCCAAGTCAATCCCCCACTATCAACATCCTGGAGGGTTACCATTGACCAGAAACTGAACTGAACTAGCCATATAAATACTGCAGCTACAAGAGTAGGTCAAAGGCTGGGAATCCTGCGACAAGTAACTCACCTCCTGACTCCCCAAAGCCTGTCCACCACCTACAAGGCACAAGTCAGGAGTGTGATGGAATACTCCCCACTTGTCTGGATGAGTGCAGCTCCCACAACACTCAAGAAGCTGGACATCATCCAAGACAAAGCAGCTGCTTGATTGGCACCACATCCACAAACATTCACTCCCTCCACCACCGATGCACAGTAGCAGCAGTGTGTACCATCTACAAGATGCACTGCAGGAATTCACCAAGGTTCCTTCAACAGCACCTTCCAAACCCACAGCCACTACCATCTAGAAGGACAAGGGCAGCAGATGCATTGGAAATCTTGAGACTCCCTTCCTAACAGCACTGTGGGTGTATCTACACCACATGGACTGCAGCGGTTCAAGAAGGCAGCTCACCACCACCTTCTCAAGGGCAATTAGGGTTGGGCAATAAATGCTGGCCCAGCCAGCGATGCCCATATCCCAGGTAATAATAAGAAAAAGGACCCGGTTACATAGCTAGATGCAGAGAAGTGCCTGGGCACAAAACCGAGACTTCACTTGAAATAAGGCCTGTGAACTTATTGTCTTGTGAACATCTAGAATAAACAGAAATATCTCAGCATGAATCAGACAGCAGCTGTCAAATCAGCGGGAGGCACTGAAGGAGGAACTGGAGAGTTTCCAGAATAAATATGGGGTTCTCAACCCTAGAGCCATTCCAGATATTCCAGCCATACCAAGTAGAATAAGGAAACAAAGGGTAATAATAGTTGATGGATGCCCTTGCGAATGGAAAGTTGTCTCAAGTGGTGTTCCACAGGGCTCGGTGTTGGGACCCTTGCTGTTTGTGTTATATATTAACGATTTGGACGTGAACGTGGGGGGCACGATTGGGAAATTTGCAGATGACACAAAGATTGGCCGAGTAGTGGATAGTGTAGAGGATAGCCATAATCTCCACAATGATATAAGTGGGTTGGTGGAGTGGGCAGTAAAGTGGCAGATGGATTTTAACATAGAGAAGTGTGAGGTCATACATTTAGGGAGGTCAAACAGTTACAGGGATTACACAATAAATGGGAATATACTAAAAGGGGTACATGCAGTGGGAGATCTTGGTGTACAAGTACACAGGTCCCTGAAGGCAGCAGTTCAAGTAGACAAGGTTGTAAAGAAGGCATATGGAATGCTCACCTTCATTGGCAGAGGTATAGAATATAAAAGTAAGGATATAATGTTGGAATTGTATAAAACACTGGTGAGGCCACAACTGGAGTATTGTGTTCAGTTCTGGTCACCACATTACAGGAAGGATGTAATAGCTCTGGAGAGAGTGCGGAGGGGATTTACAAAAACGTTGTCAGGGTTAGAAAAGTGTAGCTACGAGGAGAGATTGGATAGGTTGGGGTTATTTTCCTGAGAACAAAGAAAGCTGGGAGGTGACTTGATTGAGGTGTACAAAATTATGAGGGGAATAGATAGAGTAGACAGGATAGAATTGTTTCCCTTGGTGGAGAATTCTAGAACCAGGGGACATAGATTCAAGAGAAGTGGCAGAAGGTGTAGGGGGGACATGAGGAAGAACTTTTTTACGCAGAGGGTAGTGGGTGTCTGGAATTCGCTGCCCAAGTTGGTGGTAGAGGCAGAAACTCTAAAACCTTTTAAAAAGTACCTGGATCTGCACCTTAAGTGCTGTAAGCTGCTGGGCTATGGGCTGGGTGCAGGAAGGTGGGATTAAAAAGGGCACCTGGGTGTCCTTGGGCTGGCATGGACAAGATGGGCCGAATGGCCTCCTTCTGTGCTGTAACTTTTCTATGGTTCTATGGTTCTAAGGAAAAAATTGGAAGCTTATATCAGACTCGGAGAGCTTGATGTTGCAGTGACCCTTCAGCAATACACAAAGCGCAGGGGTGAAATTAAAAAGCAAATGAGCGAAGCAAGGAGAGGACTCAAAAATATTGGCAAGTAAAGTCACAGAAAACCCAAGGATGTTTTATAAATACAGAAAGCGCAAAAGGACAACTAAACAAAGAGTCAGGCTGATTCAAGATCAGAAAGTTAACTTGTGTCTGAATGCAGAAGACGCGGGCATGGGTCTTAATAAATACTTTGTGTCTGTTTTCACAATTGTCATGTAGAGAGACACAGATTAATCAAGTGAGGTCGACATGGATTAGTTCATGAAGGCCATGTCTGACTAACTTGATTGATTGGAGGGACAATGAGGGTAGTGCACTTGATGTAATCAACATGCACCTTAGCAAGACTTTTAGCAAGGTTCCACACGGCAGACTGTTAGAAATGTGGGAGTTCATAATTCAAGGGCAAGTGGCAAATTTGGCTCACTGGCAGGAAGTGTACGAACACACCAACCTATAACCGTATGAATTGGGAGCAGGAGGAGGCCACTCTGCCCCTTGAACCTGCTGCACCATTTCATAAAATCATGGCTGATCTGAATGTAACCTCAGCCCCACATTCCCACCGAACCCCTGATAAACTTTCATCTTTCCCCTTTCTTATCAAGAATCTACCCACCTCGGTCTTAAAAATATTTAAGGATTCTGCTTCCACCACCTTCTGGGGTGGACAGTTCCAAAGACTCACCACCCTCTGAGAGAAAAAAATTCTCCTCACCTCTGTCTTAAATGACTGGCCCCTTATTTGTTAAACAGTGACCCCTGGTGGGGGATTTCTCAATTACACTCCTTGGGGGTCTGTTAATTTGCTGAAGGTTTCCTGTTGAATTATTGCGGCCAAGAGAAAACAAGAGAAAACCAGGAGACCCCGGCTGGAGGCGAAGACACAGTTGATTTTATTATCGTTTTTTTTTAAAACTTTATTCATAAAATATCTGGAAGAACATCACAAAACATTTCTAATTGGCCATCACAAAAAGTACAATCAGATTCAACTTTTACACATGGATCATGAGGTGCATCAATACAATCAATGAATATTACAATCATTTTAATATGGTCATTACAGACAATCAGACAATGGGATTGGAATTATCAACATACATCGTGTTGCAGTCTGAGGTGCTTCAATACAATTATGATACAATTACTATTCAATGCAGACATTCATTGTGAGCTGTACAGCCCGAGGTGGTCTATACAGTTCCCAGCCCCTCAGTGCACTGTGGCAGAAAGGTCTTAGACAGCGACCTTTCCCCATTGGGCCTTTTGCAGTGGCTGCCCCAAGCTTTAGTGCGTCCCTCAACACGTAGTCCTGGACCTTGGAATGTGCCAGTCTGCAACACTCGGTCAGGGACAACTCTTTGCGCTGGAAGACCAACAAGTTTCGGGCAGAACAAAGAGCGTCTTTCACCGAGTTGATGATCCTCCAGCTGCAGTTGATGTTTGTCTCGGTGTGTGTCCCTGGGAACAGCCCGTAGAGCACAGAGTCCTCTGTCACAGAACTGCTTGGGATGAACCTCGACAGAAACCACTGCATCTCTCTCCAGACCTTCTTTGCAAAGGCACAATCCACAAGGAGGTGAACAACAGTCTCGTCCCCACCACAGGCACCTCGAGGGCAACGTGCGGAGTGGGTGAGACTCCTGGTGTGTAGGAAGGATCTGACGGGGGGGGTCTTTCTCACCCCAGCCAAGCTACATCTTGGTGCTTGTTGGAAAGTTCTGGCGATGAGGCATTCTGCCAAATGACTTTGACAATCTGCTCGGGGAACCATCCTATCGGGTCCACCCTCTCCTTTTCCCTCAGAGCCTCTAAGACGTTACGTGCCGACCACTGCCTGATGGACTTGTGGTCAAAGGCGTTTCTCTGCATAAATTTGCCCACCAGGGACAGGTGGTACGGCACGGTCCAACTACCTGGAGCGTTCCGCGGCAGCGTGGCCAAACCCATCCTTCGCAACACCGGGGACAGGTAGAACCTCAGCATGTAGTGACACTTGGTGTTTGCGTACCGAGGGTCTACGCACCGCTTGATGCAGCCACACACAAAGGTGGCCATCAGTATGAGGGCGATGTTGGGCACGTTTTTTCCCCCTTTATCTAGAGGCTTGTACATCGTGTCCCTGCGGACACGATTCTTTTTCGACCTCCAGATAAAGCGGAAGATGACTCAGGTGCTCGCCACCACACAGGAGTCTGGAAGGGGCCAGACCTGCGCCACATACAGCAACAGCGAGAGTGCCTCACACCTGATGACCAGGTTCTTACCCGCAATGGAGAGGGAGCGTCGCTCCCACATGTCCAGTTTCCTTTTCACCACAGACACTCGCTCCTTCCAGTTTCTAACACATGCCCCAGTCCCGCCTGGACCATATCCCCAGCACCTTCAGGCCGTCAGCCCTGATGGTGAAGGGGACAAAGGATCGGTCAGCCCAGGTGATTTTATTATTGTTGCAACGAGAGGTGTGGACTACACCAGAGTCACATCTAACGAATACAAACATATATCCAGTTTTTATAGTAAGACAGTTTCATTCATTGCTATTGCTAACAATACAGTGGAGATAATAAACAATAGGCAGTGATTACTTCTCATTTCATATTAACAATTGTACACAGTCAAGTTCATGTTACAATGCAGCTGGAGGTAAACTCTGATAAGCATTGATAGCCTGTTAATGATCAGTGAACTCTGATGAATATTGATAGTCGACTATTGTCTACTTACAGACATCCATCTCTCTTTAACTACCCTCCTGTAACAAGGTTATGGGTGTTCACAATGCCCAGGCGATTCCGATTGTTTTAAACACACAAAATACACATACAACCCATGTCCACATCTGTCCCTGTCTTACACAGATTTACATTATTAACTAGCTCAGTCTATTACAAAACAAAAACAGAATTACCTGGAAGAACTGCGGATGCTGGAAATCCAAAACAAAAACAGAATTACCTGGAAAAACGCCGATGCTGCCAGACCTGCTGAGTTTTTCCAGGTAATTCTGTTTTTGTTTTGGATTTCCAGCATCTGCAGTTTTTTTGTTTTTATCTCAGTCTATTACCTTTGTTCTCAACTGACCCAGGTTGGCTCAATGAGCAGCAGGGATCTGAGCACCGGCACCAAGGAGCTGTCCCTACATAAGTACCTTTACGTCTGGCTAATATCGGGGGAGGGAACCACCACAGAGCCAAGGAGCCATGTTCCCTGACTGAAAATTCCCCACATCACCCCTAATTCTAGATTCTGCCACAAGAGGAAACATCCTCTTCACATCCCCCTGTCAAGACCCCTCAGGAAAAATAGAAAAGAGGTGAAATAGAAGCTGGTTTAAGGGGTGGGGGGGGGGTGCTAGAGCTGGATAGAGGGCCAGTGATAGGTGGAGATAGACAAAAGATGTCATAGACAAAAGGACAAAGAGATGTTGAAGGTGGTGATATTATCTAAGGAATGTGCTAATTAAGGGTAGAAAGCAGGACAAGCAAGGTACAGATAGCCCTAGTGGGGGTGGGGTGGGGGGAAAGGATCGAAATAGGCTAAAAGGTCGAAATAAAGCAATGGATGGAAATACATTTAAAAATAATGGAAATAGGTGGGAAAAGAAAAATCTATGTAAAGTATGGGTAAAAAGGGGGATTGGAAAGGGGGTGGGGATGGAGGAGAGAGTTCATGATCTGAAGTTGTTGAGCTCAGTATTCAGTCCGGAAGGCTGTAAAGTGCCTAGTCAGAAGATGAGGTGTTGTTCCTCCAGTTTGTGTTGAGCTTCACTGGAACAATGCAGCAAGCCAAGGACAGACATGTGGGCAAGAGAGCAGGGTGGAGTGTTGAAATGGCAAGCGACAGGGAGGTTTGGGTCATTCTTGCGGACAGACCGAAGGTGTTCCGCAAAGCGGTCACCCAGTCTGTGTTTGGTCTCTCCAATGTAGAGGAAACCGCATTGGGAGCAACGAATGCGGTAGACTAAATTGAGGGAAGTGCAAGTGAAATGCTGCTTCACCTGAAAGGAGTGTTTGGGCCCTTGGACAGTGAGGAGAGGGGAAGTAAAGGGGCAGGTGTTACATCTTCTGCGGTTGCATGGGAAGGTGCCCTGGGAGGGGGTTGAGGTGTAGGGGGTGATGGAGGAGTGGACCAGGTTGTCACGGAGGGAACGATCCCTATGGAATGCCGCCAGAGGGAGGGGTGGTGAAGGGAAGATGTGTTTGGTGGTGGCATCATGCTGGAGTTGGCGGAAATGGCGGAGGATAATCCTTTGAATGCGGAGGCTGGTGGGGTGATAAGTGAGGACAAGGGGGACCCTATCATGTTTCTGGGAGGGAGGAGAAGTCGTGAGGGTGGATGCGCGGGAGATGGGCCGGACACGGTTGAGGGCCCTGTCAACGACCGTGGGTGGAAAACCTCGGTTAAGGAAGAAGGAGGACATGTCAGAGGAACTGTTTTTGAAAGTGGCATCATCAGAACAGATGCGACGGAGGCGAAGGAACTGAGAGAATGGGATGGAGTCCTTACCCCCACTAGGACTATCTGTACCTTGCTCGTCCTGCTTTCTACCCTTAATTAGCACATTCCTTAGATAATATCACCACCTTCGACACCCCTTTGTCCTTTTGTCTGTGACATCTTTGGCAATCTCCACCTATCACTGGCCCTCTATCCAGCTCTACCTGTCCCACCCCCCCCTTAAACCAGCTTATATTTCACCTCTTTTCTTATATCTTTCAATCAAGTCACCTCTTACTCTTCTAAACTCCATTGGATACAAACCTAGTCTGCCCATCCTCATAAGACAACGCACCCATTCCAGGTATTAGTTTAGTAAACCTTCTCTGAACTGCTTCTAAAGCATTTACATCCTTCATTAACTAAGGAGACCGATACTGTACACAAGACTCCAGGGGTGGTCTCACCAGTGTCCTGTACAACTGAAGCATAACCTCCCTACTTTTATATTCAATTCTCCTCACAATAAATGATAACATTCTATTAGCTTTCCTAATTACCTGCTGTACCTGCATACTAACCTTTTGTGATTCATGCACTAGGACACCCAGATCCCTCTGAATCTCAGAGCTCTGCAATCTCTCACCATTGAGATAATAAGCTTCTGTTTTATTCTTTCTTCCAAAATGGGGAATTTCACATTTTCCCGTTGATAAAGGGTACTCATGGGCAGAATGATCTCCTTCAATTCCATAATCCTTCGATGTTTCTGTGGGAGGAACTTGTAGTTCTGAGTCAGAAATTGTGGATTTGAGCAGCATTCCAGAGACTTGAGCACAAAATTCCTCTCTGATGCTCACCATGCCAATACCGAGGGAGTGCTGCGCTGTCGGAGGGTCAGTACTGAGGGAGTGCTGCGCTGCTGGAGGGTCAGTACTGAGGGAGTGCTGCACTGCTGGAGGGTCAGTACTGAGGGAGTGCTGCACTGCTGGAGGGTCAGTACTGAGGGAGCGCTGCACTGTCAGAGGGTCAGTACTGAGGGAGTGCTGCACTGTCGGAGGTTCAGTACTGAGGGAGCGCTGCACTGTCAGAGGGTCAGTACTGAGGGAGTGCTGCACTGTCGGAGGATCAGTACTGAGGGAGCGCTGCACTGTCAGAGGGTCAGTACTGAGGGAGTGCTGCACTGTCGGAGGTTCAGTACTGAGGGAGTGCAGCACTGTCAGAGGGTCAGTACTGTGTTACGATTGGAATGTTGGGAGTGCACAGTTGATCCAGCCTCATTGCTCCACAGGTCACAACATTGGTTAAAAGTTTGATTCACTCATCAAAATGGTCAATTATTTCCCTTCATGACTGTTACCCAGAATAAAAGAGTTTTTAACCAGGCTTCTTTCAATAAACAACAAACTTATTAATTTATTATAAACGCCAGAATTGTTGAATAGAAAGGTGAAGCTCATCAACATACTGAATGGAAGATGAAATTATGCTCATTAATCTGTCAAGATACCCTAAGTGAGTCAGCCTCACACACACACACATACACATATACACATTCACACACACATACACACCCACGCACACACACATACACACACCCACACACACACACACATACACACACCCACACACACCCACACACATACACATATACACACCCACACACATACACACACCCACATCCACACACAAACACACACACACACACACACATACACACCCACGCACACACACATGTACACACCCACACACACACATACACACACACACACACATATACACACCCACGCACACATATACACACCCACATCCACACACACACACACACCCACGCACACACACATATACACACCCACACACACATACACACCCACACACACACACACCCACACACACACACATATACACACCCACACACACAGATACACATACACACCCACACACACACACACACACATACACACCCACACACACATATACACACCCACATCCACACATACACATACACACCCACACACACATACACACCCACACACACATATACACACCCACATCCACACACACACACACATACACACCCACACACACACACACACATACACACCCACACACCCACACACACACATATACACACCCCCCCCACACACACACACATACACATCCACACACACATATACACACCCACATCCACACACACACACACATACTCACCCACACACACATACACATAAACACCCACACCCACACACACACATACTCATACACACCCACACACACACACACATACACATCCACACACACATATACACACCCACATCCACACACACACATACACACCCACACACACACACCCACACACACACACATATACACACCCACACACACACACACATACACACCCACACACACATATACACACCCACATCCACACACATACACACCCACACACACACACACACACATATACACACCCCCACACACATACACACCCACACACACACACATACACATCCACACACACATATACACACCCACATCCACACACACACACACACATACTCGCCCACACACACACACACACCCACACACACACAAATATACACACCCACACACACACATACACATACACACTCACACACACACACACACATACACACCCACACACACATATACACACCCACATCCACACACACACACACACACACATACACACCCACACCCACACACACACATATACACACCCACACACACATACACATACACATCCACACACACATATACACACCCACACCCACACACACACACACATACTCACCCACATACACATACACACACATATGCACACCACACATACACACACATATACACACCCACACACACACACACATACTCACCCACATACACATACACACACATATACACACCACACACACACACACACATACTCACCCACATACACACACATATACACATCCACACACACACATACACATACACACCCACACACACACACACATACACACCCACACACACATATACACACCCACATCCACACACACACACACATACACATACACACCCACACCCACACACACATACACACCCACACACACATATACACACCCACATCCACACACACACACACATACTCACCCACACACACATACACATACACACACGCACACCCACACACACACACACATACACACCCACACACACACATACTCATACACACCCACACACACACACACATACACATCCACACACACATATACACACCCACATCCACACACACACACACATACTCACCCACACACACATACACATAAACACCCACACCCACACACACACATATACACACCCACGCACACATATACACACCCACATCCACACACACACACATACACACCCACACACACACACCCCCACACACACACATATACACACCCACACACACACACACATACACACCCACACACACATATACACACCCACATCCACACACACACA